>NW_016908256.1:315240-350860 GCF_001483705.2 Eufriesea mexicana | reverse complement strand
CATTGCAATGGCTATAGCATGCCAATAGAATCTTTCCTCCTTATTTATGCAACAAAATTAGCTCACTACGATATTAGTCGAAAATGTCAATAGAATTGAATTTTCCAGTCAGATTCTATAGCATTGCAATGGCTATAGCATGCCAATAGAATCTTTCCTCCTTATTTATGCAACAAAATTAGCTCACTACGATATTAGTCGAAAATGTCAATAGAATTGAATTTTCCAGTCAGATTCTATAGCATTGCAATGGCTATAGCATGCCAATAGAATCTTTCCTCCTTATTTATGCAATAAAATTAGCTCACCACGATATTAGTCGAAAATATATATATATATTATTATATTAAAATCTATGCCAACCATAAGCGCACTTCACATCAGAAGATTGGCAAAGGTCAGGAATATTCGCAATATTCTCAATTGAAGACGCGAATACGAATCACAGAGGATCCGATATGAATTTGGAAGAAGGAAATCGAGCGATACTAAATGCCTGAATGATATCATTACCGCGTCATGCGGTATAATAATTAGGATTAAACAGCCATTGCTCGATTTGTATCCGGACAGAAAGTCGCTGCGAAATACCACGGTGAAAACAACGGTGGCAGGGTTCTCATTGAATCGGTCTGGCGTATTTTGAAAACCGGGAAAATTCAAGTCTCCTCGGCCTCTCTCCGGGCAACCGGAGCAATGGCACGCGAAGAAAAGAAACGCCGCTGAATTACTCTCAATGGCGGTGTTTAATGGGTGAAACGATTAATTTCCGCGCGCGAAAACGATTCGCTTATTGAATTTGCCCGACTGACTTTGCGCTTAATGGACCCGGATTGAGCATGGAAGAAAACCGGGGAGCGCAGGATAATTCTTCAGAAATACCCGGTCGAATCGACAATTAGCGGCCGATATTTTCGCCCTTTTCTAACCATCGCGTCGCTTCAACCTCGGCTGCCTATGAAAATTCGCGATTACCACCGATCCGTCTCGCGATAATGAATACACGATCGGATTTCGAAATTAAGCGGAAAATATACAGCCGAATTTATCGGGGTTACTTCAAATTTCTATGACAACAGTTCGCATTCCAGTCTGCGAAGAATTGGCAATTTTCTCAGTGCTTTAACCTTTTCAGTGCCGAGCGAGAAACGGGTGCCTATCCTAACCTTACCGAACGGATCTGACGAATGTACTAAGATCTGGAAGAAAGCTAATAAAAATCAAACTACGAATGATATTTCAAAAATTCAAAATGCAGCGTATTATGGAAGAAAGGGCGAATAACGCAGTGCCAATTGTATTTCAATATCGATTAAAAATCATACGAATAACATCGATATAAGACACGATGAAAAACATGGGAACAAGTTGCTTTTCTAAAAACGATATTTGAACATAAGAATAATCATCGTTTGATCAGAGTTTTATGCGGGTCACGTAGTATGAGGTACAAGTATTGCATTTTCGATCATTTTTAATAAAATAATCAACATCGGAGCAAAAACGAAAGGATAACTGCGTGATGCACAGTAAGCGTCAGACAGATCTATTACAGTATAAATGGATTTGGAACATCGTCGCTGAAAAAGAATTTTGATATTATTATAAATATTTGTATTCAGTTACCTGTCTACTAAAAATATGTAATATTTACTTATTTTTAATCACACAAACATTTTATTTAGCATTGATGATTTAGCGTTAATAAACCGTCGCTACTGTACTTAATTGAAGGAGCATTCAATCACAGGGCACACGTGCACAACTGCATCTGGTATAATTAATATCCTATTATTTTTATAATTATTGTACAAACACTGACACCTTTATTTACATCGTTGTAAAGAAACTCACTGACGGTGTCGAACATTCGTAAATATTGAAACTCAATTTTCGATCAAAAAGACTTGTAGGATACGGCTATTAGGATACTAACCATCTGGCAGCACCATAGGAACCACAAAGAACTTCGCAATAGCCCTGTGAGGGAGGAGTATCCCTATATAGGTTATGTTTTTCTTTTACTTACGCGTGACAACAATTGGAATTCTGGTATCGTAGTTTTATCTATTGTAGGAAATTTTTAGACATTGTTAGGGCAAGATGGTCGAAGTGTTCCTGTAGAGAACAGAGAACCCGTTAGAGTCTGGCGGCCAGTTCAATCATAGGAGGTCGGAGCCAGGCCACTGGCTATTGGGCGGACCAGGCCTATTTATCATAGGCGAAAAATGAATAGAAAATAAAAAATAGATTGAAGAAGAAAAAAATCATAGGAATTTTTGGATTGAATTTTTAGAACCTGCACCACAGAAATTTTCGGGTGTCGCTATTAAACCATAACGCCATTTGATAACTAGTAATAAGAATAAAACTGTAGTTACAGAAGTAATAAAATTTTAATCGTAAATGTCTCAAAAACTATCGAGTAATTGCCCCTATAATGATATAAATTCTTGAATTGCATGACGAAATCTATAACCCTGCAAAGTTTGAATTAAATCGGTGACCCGAAGGACTTGCACTCTCTTTGTGAGTCAAATCCAGTCCCTAGTCTGCAGTGAATTTGAGAATCCGAAGTACTCTCCATCGAAGTAGAGACTGTGTGACTCTACGCTATTTCTGCAAATTAATTTATGGTTGTGAGGTGACTTGATTTTATTTTTTCAATTTCTAGGGGGCCCACAGCCGTTGGATGTGGACTGGTCGTAGGTATCCTCTTAGTCAAAATATTATACAAAGAACCGGCTCATTCCGCGGTTAATAACGTTGGTAAAAGGGACGTATTACTCCTTTGCAATTTTAGATTCGAAAGTGAATCGTTCCATCCGTTTTCCATTTTCCATTCGCTACCTCCATAACCACTACACCGGCACTTATATTTTCAGAGGAACAATTCGCGGGAAAAATATCAGTACGGGATTACTAATTCCACGCACTCGTCATCCTTGTACACGTGGTACCCGAGGATAAAGGAAATTTTTTCCCGGCTAATCCGAAGAAAAATAGGCGCTCCACTCGGTTTGCAAATTTCAGCGAACCCTTTGGTAACGAAACCGCCAGTAGGGAATTTTTAATTTCACCTTTCCCTTATCAACCTGCTCGAAATTCTTCTCGCATTTAACCTCGTAGAAGTTAAGATCGTGAATCAGAGTTTTCGCGTTCCGATGCACCCTGTGGCACTAAAAATACCGCTACGAAATTTCCAATTTCACACTCTCTTTATTACGATGAGCGTGGTATTCGTGAACAAAAGGATTTCTTTTTTGGTCAATCTGAAGTAAAGCAAGGCTCCTAATTTGTAGTTTCCAGGTTCCAGTTCGCCTTCTGGCATCGAAAATGTCAGCAGGAAATTGTCGACTGTACACTCTCTTTATCACGATACACGTGGTACTCGCACATAAAGGAAAGTTTTTGCAGGTTAATCCGAAGCAAAGTAAAGACCTCCATCGCAGTTTTCGAGTTCCAATGGGCCCTTTGGCATCAAAAATGGCAGTGCGAAATTACCAATTTCACACTCCTTTCATCGCCATACACGCGGTATTTACGTGGAAAGGAATTTTTTTTTACATTAATCTTAAAGAAAAGAAATACACCGGACCCCAATTTCCAAGTTCCAATGCACCTTCTGGTCTCAAGAATGTTAATATGTAATAAGCAGTGTAATCTCGTAGTCCCTTCACCGAGATATACGCGGTATCCAAGTAAAAAGGAAGCTTTTCCCTAGTCAATCGCAAGGAAAGTATCCCTAACAGTGTGGTATCAAGAATACTAATACAGAATTCTAAATGTACGTAAAAAGAATTTTTGTTTAAATTAGTTACGAGGAAAGTAAGTACCCAGGGTGCCAATTCGAAGTTTCCAAGTTTCAAAGCACCCTCCTTTGATATCGGAAATTTGTAAATAAAATTAAAAATTCCAATTTTACAGTCCTTTGTCGGAGTATAATTATTATCCACGTTTAAAAGAATATTTTTCCTATTAATCCTAAGGAAGGAAAGAACTCAGGGCCCCAATTGAAACACCCCTCTGATATCAAAAATTCTAAATAAAAATTTCACAGCCTTCCATATTTCTGCATTTAGTATTGACACATAGAAGAATTTTCTCCTAATTAATCCTAAAGAAAGTAAGTATCCAGAGTTTCAATTAAAGTACCCCCTGGTACCAAAAATTCCAAAACAAAATTCTAAATAAAAATTTCACAATGCTTCATTTCTCTACACTTGGTACTCATTTATAGAAGAATTTTTTTCTAATTAATTTCAAGGAAAGTAAGTATCCAGGGTCCCAATTAAAGCACCCCCTAGTACCAGAAATTCTAAAACAAAATTCCAAATAAAAATTTCATAATGCTTATTTCTCTACACTTGGTACTCATTTATAGAAAAATTTTTTTCGAATTAATTTCAAGGAAAGTAAGTATCCAGGGTCCCAATTAAAGCACCCCCTAGTACCAGAAATTCTAAAACAAAATTCCAAATAAAAATTTCATAATCCTTCATTTCTCTACACTTGGTACTCACTTATAGAAGAATTTTCTCCCAATGAATCCTAAGGAAAGTACGTACCCAGGGCCCCAATTACAGCACCCCCTGGTACCAAAAATTATAAAACAAAATTTCAAATAAAAATTTCACAATCCTTCGTCTCTATACGCTTCATATTCACACACAGAAGAATTTTCTCTTAATTAATTCTAAGGAAAGTAAGTACCTAGGGTACCAATCAAAGCACCCCCTGGTACCAAAAATTCCAAACAAAAATTCCATAATCCTTTATCTCTCTACACTTAGTATCCACACATAGAAGAATTCTTTCCTAATTAATCGCAAGGAAAGTAAGTACCCAGGGTCCCAAATAAAGCACCCCTGATACTAAAAATTCCAAAGCAGAATCCGAAATAAAAATTTCACAGTCCTTCGTTTATATACACTCACAAGTATTCTCTACACTCACGTATAGAGGAATTTTTCCAGTTCCAAGGAAAGCAAGTACCGAGGGTGCGAATTCGGAGTTTGCAAGTTGCAATGCACCCTCTGGCAGGGGCGGATCGCTCACAGGATCGAGCGATCGACGTTTACGATTGTAATTCTAATCAAGGTTTACGCTTCGCCCTTAATTTCCATTCTCGGGGGGAGGATGCAAATCGGGCGGCGTAGTGCCGAAGTTTTCCACGGGTATGGCGAGAGAAGCTGCGGGGGGTGTTCGCGCGACCGTAGTTGGAACACGGGACGCCATAGGAATGTAAGCCGTGGAATATAACGTCCATCGAGGTATTTCGAATCTTGGCCCCAGGCACTTTCGGATCGTTAATCGGACAGTTTTCGAATATCTCGCTTAGATGGTATTCACTTTGCCCGTTGTGCACGATACGCGTCTACAGGGAAACCCCCTGTAACCCGGCCTGATATTAATTACGGTCTGCTAATGGGAGATAATAACGCCGATGATGTACGATCCTCGATCTCGATCCTTTTCCGATTGTGTTTCAAATTTTTATTTCGCATTTCGCGTCGAGATTCGAAGACGTTGCAGGGGGTGGAGAAGCTTGGGGAGAAGGTTATTGAGCAGAAAATTGAAATTGAGTTCCTCTTTGAATCATTCAATCATAATGATTTAATATTTAGGGTTGATTTGACGAATCTTGTGGTCTCTCTGTTTTTACTTTTTGTATTTATTGGGAATTTATTTGATTTTGGAGAAGGGGGATGAAGTGTAGGGGAGATGGGGGTTTTAAAGTTCCGACTGTGTGAAAATATAAAATATGGAAATGTAAAATAGGCAATAATATAGTTATTCTTTTCATTATTGAGTAAGTCATTACTAAATTTATTATTGCAGCGACTAACATTATTAAGAACTTTTATAATAAATATTTTTAAATTATTTATTTTTTCTTTTTTTATTCAAAATATTTTAATGATTATAGAAATTTTTGTATGATTTATTCAAGCTAATATTCACACCCTTACTGCTAAATGGAAAACGGAGGTTTGAGGTTTTTCGCAAGTCCTCGGTGTATCCTCGATTCACATAAATACAAATTTCTATGCAACCTAAGTATCCCTAAGTCTAAGGCAGGGTCTGTTAGATAACCTTATTGAAGAATCCACTAGCAGACCTAGGACAAAATGCGTCCTTCTATCTGCTATCTATTATAGCAAGACGGTCATCAGGACAGGTACCAACCATAGGTACCCTAGCACCATAGGAATCACAAGCCAAACTAACCTCTGTAGGAGGGGGGAACCCCCATATTATATTTAAAAATTGTAAGCATATATATTTTTATTGTGAAGGTACAAGTATCGGAACAACTTATCTCAGGAACTTTTAGCCCCGATCTCCCCTATTTGAGTTATTGGGCACGTGGTCTTTCAATTATTATATATTTTTAATGTTTAATTGAGTTTTATGCAATTCGAGTTACATCTAATGGGAATTTTTATTGGTTTCTATTTCTTTGCAGAAATATGACGAAAATTGTTCAATTTTTGCCACAAATGGAAGAAAGGGACAGAACTAGAAGAGGTTAAATAAATAGGGAAACTGAAAATTGTAATAATCAGATACAAAAATATGGATTTAAGAATATTTTAATTTTTCTGTTAATTTTAGAATATTTATAATATACTAGATTCAACCCTTCACCCAATATTTCCGCATTTTACCCAATTGGTTCAAAAAGCAATCTCATTGATTCATACTCCAAGCATTCATTTCACATCTTCGTGATCAATGACACGAACATACTTCGCAACGAATCAAAAACGAACCCACTTTACATATCGAACCAGAAGAGCTTCAAACCGAACAGGTTAATTTTCTCGATAAGATTCTCATTCATTGATCTTAATAAAATCGAAATATATTACCAAGTATTGAGCATTTTAATTTCCAAGTGAAACAGAAAATATTTATATCATTTTGAGCATTTTAATTTCCAAGTGAAACAGAAAATATTTATATCATTTTGAGCATTTTAATTTCCAAGTGAAACAGAAAATATTCACATTTTATTGACTAATTCATTCTAATGGAACTAAACTTTTCCAATTTTCTTGTTTCAGTACATGGATGGTAAGAAACAATTGAATAAGCCAATCAGACCAAGGAAACCTTGAAAAGTATAAAATAAAATACCTAACAGGAAGTCCAATCCTCAGTTCACCAGAGAATTATATTAAATTTGGTCAAAACCTAACTCAAACCTTGCAAAATATAAAATGAAACACCAAACAGGCAATCCAATCCTCAGTTCAATACAATATTATATTAAACTTGGCCCAAGCCTAACTTAAACCTTCAAAAATATAAAATGAAATACCAAGCAGGCAATCCATAAAATTATATAAAATCTGGTCCAAGACTAACTCAAACCTTAAAAAATATAAAATAAAACATGAAACAGGCAATTCAATCCTCGCTTCACCACAGAATTATATTAAATCTGCTCCAAACGTAATCCAAACCTAACTCAAACCTTGCAAAATATAAAATGAGTACCTAACTCAAACCTTGCAAAATATAAAATGAAACACCAAACAGGCAATCCAATCCTCAGTTCAATACAATATTATATTAAACTTGGCCCAAGCCTAACTTAAACCTTCAAAAATATAAAATGAAATACCAAGCAGGCAATCCATAAAATTATATAAAATCTGGTCCAAGACTAACTCAAACCTTAAAAAATATAAAATAAAACATCAAACAGGCAATTCAATCCTCGCTTCACCACAGAATTATATTAAATCTGCTCCAAACGTAATCCAAACCTAACTCAAACCTTGCAAAATATAAAATGAGACACCAAACAAGCAATCCAATCCTCAGTTCACCACAATATTATATTAAACTTGGCCCAAGCCTAACTTAAACCTTCAAAAATATAAAATGAAATACCAAGCAGGCAATCCATAGAATTATATAAAATCTGGTCCAAGACTAACTCAAACCTTAAAAAATATCAAATAAAACATGAAACAGGCAATTCAATCCTCGCTTCACCACAGAATTATATTAAATCTGCTCCAAACGTAATCCAAACCTAACCCGAGCCTTAAAAAATATAAAATGAGACACCAAACAGGCAATCTAACCCTGAGTTCACCTGAGACTTATATTAAACCTGACGGTACTAAACCCTTATATTAGACCCTTACAATGCATTAAACTGAACTACCTGAATCACCCACGCCTCTCTAGAATACTCGCCACGAAGAATCGAATCCAGTGTGAAGCAAGCCTATCTCGTTTACCTTCTATAAACATTTCGAAAACTCCACTGTATCATTTCTCAGAAGATAAGCGTGTCCTGTTTAAAGCAAGCCTATCTTGCTTACCTCTGATAGACCATACGAATTTATTATTTTGCCATTATATGCTTTGAATTGTATTTTTCTTTTATTTTTGGCTAACTTAATCATATGCAGACAGAGTTCTGCACATCTAATAGACGACAACTCTCTTTTTATAACAAAACAGACTTTATTTAACTAAAATATTACACTAAGTTCCTCACACGACCCTCTATTCACTAAGTCTCTGTCACACACGTTCAGCCTTCTGCCGTCTGACTTCTCCATTCTGTCTACTCTCAACTCAACTCTGCTCAACTCTATCTTCTTCTCAACTCTGTCTACTTCTGACTGCCTCGCCCAATATTTTAACAACGACACTTACTCTGTGATTGACGAGTATACTCGTACCATATATAGGTGCGCGCTCTGAAAAGGGGGCGCCACAGCTAACTGGTTAACCCTTTGCGCTCGACGATTTTTTGGCCAAAGAAGAGTACGAGATGAAAAATTTCCTGCTATAAAGCTGATAATATTTTTTGAGCAGTAAATAAGAAATCGTATACTAATTAACACATAGAATTATTTCATTTCGATACCTCCTACACTGTTACATTATTTTAAATTTGATAAAATTTGGTATGGCAGTGGAGTTAAAAAGGAAGGAACGCTAATTATAAAGAGGGAACGCTTTAATAATTGGCAACTCGATCGGCGTGTGCTGTACAACGACTGCTTAGAGACAGATCCGTTTGAACAAAGGAATTTGGCTTTCGACCGACACGTACACAATCATACATTAGTATGCGATAGAAAGAAAACATTTTAACCCTTTGCACTCGGCGAATTTTCGTTGTAGAAAAGCAGTAATTGGAAAATTTTCTGACATAAAGTCGACGATATTTCTAAAACGATAAATAAGAAATCGTATGCAAATTAAGACGTAGAATTATTTTACTTCGATATTCCACGCATCGTTGGATAATTGTGAATTTGATATATTAATTAACGTCCATTTTTAGAATCTGATTAAATGGTGACTGAGAGGCACCCCTCGAGTGCAAAGGGTTAACATCGACGTTATATGTAAGAAGTCTCGACTTACGTCTTTAGCATTCCAACAAAATTTGATATATTAATTAATATCGAGCTTCGAAATTTTATCAAATGATGACTGAAGGGTACCTTTCCAGTGTAACTGGGGTTAATACTTTGTTAGTGTCGCCATCTCGCAGAAAAGTAAAAATACTCTCATGGCGTCCTGAGAGAAACATGTGATTTCGGCATGACAGTCATAACCGGATGGCATTTATAAAGCGGAGAGTGCAGGAAACGGTACCTCTCGTGGACGCGGATGATGGAACCTGCGTTAGATCGTGGATCGCGACGGCGCGTGGAGATCTTGCGGAGGAGAACGATCGGTAATTTTCGGCAAACGAACGTCGTGCCCGGGATCGATGCTAATTACTCGCTCTGCCGGGCAAACAAGGACGAGTTTACAATTTTTATGGGCTAATGTCTGAGCGAGCAGACGGGGTTTCGACCCGGGGCCGTTGCCGTTTCCAGAAAACGGATGCGCGCTGATCGATGCGTGCGCCATTACGCGGCGGTTAATTGAAATTCTAATTAATGCTCGCGGCCTCATTGTTGTTCTACGCGCGCATCACACGCGGCATAAACCCAGTGATACGCTCGGCGGATTTTATCGAGCGGTCCACAAATCTGCGAATACGCTGTCCAATAATTTTTAACTTTTCCTCTAATATGGAATATTCATTGAACGCGTTGAAAAGATAAGTTTAGCTGCAATTAAAAGTCAATCTGGTTTATAAGATATGAGTTCCTAGAACCATAGAACGACTAACGAATTAGGAAAATACACGGAGACATGAGACAGAAGGCAGTCAAAACCTTCGAGGTATCTGTAGCAATTCTAGAATGACAAAAGACCAAGATCCATTATCGCTCAAGACATTAACAATTGACAATACAGTACTGACAATGAGTACAGCTATCATCACAGTACTGTAGCCGTTGGATTAATTTCTTCACTGATGACTTAAATTCCACAGCAATTCTAGAATAATCAGTGTACAGATCAGTTGTGGCTAGAGATATTTAAAATTGGCAGTATGGCACTTGGTACATCCATCAACAGAGCACTCTAGTCGTTGGATTAATCTCATCGAGGCAATTTCATCGAGGCAAATATACCTCATTCGACGAAACACATATAGGAATACTTTAGATAGACAAATACAAGGAATAAGAGATGTTGTTTCGTTGTATGTATTTATCACGAGCTAAGAGACTTAGAAGCAAGGTATTGTAGTCACACAGTCTCTACTATGCTGGAGAGTACTTCGGGTTCTCTAATTCACTGAAGACTAGGGACTGGATTTGATTCAGTCTGAATTCTCACTCTTAACGCGAATTACTGATGAACTATAAGACAACTCTTACTAATTTCAAACTGACGGACTACTAAACTCTATCTTCCAGAGCGGGCCCTTTTAACACTGGATTTAGGGAACCTGTCAATCTGACAGGTGGGTTGCTCCAGTTATACAGATTTATAATTGGTAACAGATTTAGTTAACTTGTATTAAGACTGTTAATATTGTAATTGTTTTTGAATTAAACTAATCGTTAAAAAAAGACACGTGGTTTCCTTTATCTGCCAATTTTATAGGTGTCAAATATGTAGAAATAGGTATACAGACAGCGTCCCTGAACCTAGTGCCCGTCTGGAAGGCAAGGGCCTCCCCCAAAGGAGGAGGAAACTCCCTCCACCTGAAGCTCAGGGGTAGAAGGGACTTCTCCTTCCAGATTAGGCTATCCTAAGGGCAACCCTCGGTGTACAATGGGGAAAGACGGGGCTAGCGCGAGGCTACCTCACGTAGCCTGACCCCAACCTTCTATGACCCATCTGGCCGCCAAATTCTAAGGAGTCCTCTAAACCTGGCGAAGTGTTTCCTACAGGAAATTGCCTATAGGATTGTCCTAACAATGCCTAAAAATATCCTGCAGTATAAACTAAAAGACTTGACTAATAACTGATTTATGATCACGCAACTAATACTCGAGTATCAACCCTTCTTCAAATCCCGTAAGGGACTGTCCTCTTTCACGTCCTAGCACCCTTGTTTAAAATGTTAAAATGTACCTATAATTTATGAAGAGTTTATTAATTATTGCACCGATTGTTAGTAACAAATTAACACTTTAATGGCCGCACGTTTACGCAGTCAAATGTTGCCAAGGGTCGGCGATATTTTTGAAGAATTAATTTTAAAAAAGTAATATTTATTAATTTAAGGAAAAGTATTTAAAATTCACGAAATAATACAACATGTGCGAACATGCACATAAAATAAAAAACAATAACAATTTAACAAGAAATTTAATATTTTGTCTTTGTGTGATCATTATTAATTATTAATCGGCGGTAGCATCACACACATGTTATGCGAGCGGCTATTAAAATGTTAATATTGTTAACAGCAAATTGTTTACGACGTAAATTTGTAATAAAAGTGGAAAAGTTAATAAATTATTGGTTATTACTTGTATTTCTAATATATGTATGCAAAAATGTACATATAATCTGCCAAAAAGTTTATAAATTATTAAACGTATTGTTAATAACAAATTAATATTGTTATTAACAAATTGTTCGCAACGTATATTTACAGTAAAAGTGAAAAAATTAATAAATTATTGGCTATGAGAGCGGAAAATTAAAAATTAATATGATCCGCGAAGTTCGAAAATTTTCGATAGGGGTGGGGGGAGGGGCGGCCGATCGGAGGCTATATAAAGGGCGACGCGACGCAGCAGAACTCATTTGTCAGTTCGACTTCGGAAGTGTAACATCTAAATATTCGTAGTGCGCGAGGGGTGGGAGTCGGAAGTGAGGTTGGGGATGGCTACCCCAGCCTCACCCCACCCCATTAAATAATTTACTAATAATTTTGTTATTATTTTCAGATATTAATAATTTTTTTCTTTCAGGTTTCAATACTTTTTTCTTTTTTCAGGTATTAATCATTTTTTCTTTTTCCAGATTTTATTTCTTCGTTTCTATTTATTTTCACTTGTCCATTCGAATATTTCGTATAATACTCGAATGTCTCGTCGTTGGGTTGTTCATCTCTCATCGTTGATTTCTTCATGTCTCATCGTCGGTTTCAGACCAATTTTTCTTCAGGGTTCCAATTATATATATATTATTTCAGATTTAAATTATTTTTCTTCTTCCAGATTTTATTTCTATCTAAACATTCGAATATTTCGTACAATATTCGAGTGTTTCGTCGTAGGTTTCTTTGTCTCATCGGTGGTTTGTTCCTTCAACTTGGTTAACCTTCATGGTTTCTATTATTTCAGATTTTAATTATTTTTCTTCCAGATTTTATTTCTGTCGAAACATTCGAATATTTCGTACAATATTCGAATGTTTGGTCGTAGGTTTCTTTGTCTCATCGGTGGTTTGTTCCTTCCACTTGGTTAACCTTCATGGTTTCTATTCCTTCGTTATCTTCCCTCGTACTAACCCGTTTCCTTTCAGATTTATATTAACAATAATATATTCTGTTTTAGCTTTTAGATTTTTCAAGATTTTATTTGGTAGACATCAATGAACGACGCGGGGTGAGTATAGATCTAAGTAGATCTAAGTAGTCATAAGATAGTTGCCTAGACTAAGTTCCATGTGCGTGCTATGTGTACAAGGGTACGCTACCTAACTTGGAGCGAAATTTATCAATTCTCTATTCTCCGCTTATCCCTTCGTTACCAAACAGAACGTATATGTTCTCGCGATAATCGCGATCGTTCTTAAGTATCGACTAGCCTGCGCGACGTACTCTCGTGTACTCGATAACTCCATGTTTCGTAAGTCATCCAAACGACTCGTTCCGACACTCACCCTCGCCACTGCCACCCTTGTCACGCATCGGTTCTAGGGTGGTCGGCGGGCTGGCACTCACCTGGGTCAATCCGAGGGTCTGTCGGCCCTAGTCGTCCTGGGCACCAGCGCGTGCACGACCGGGGTATGGGCCCTGTAGCCGTGACATTGCATATGGGCCTACGGTCAGACCCCATGGGATGATTAATTTCTCCCCCATGTGGCAGGGGCCTGCGTGACCGGCTACAGGGCCTCGCTAGGGACCCTCGGCTTGATTTCGGGTGTTTCGTTGGTTCGTCGATCGCTCTCGTTCGCGAGTAAGTCATGGCAGGGTCTGCGGTGGCTGGGTGGGCTAGGTTCGGTCGGGAGGGTGCCGAGGCATGGAGTTGTCTTGTACACGAGAGTACGTCTCGTAGGCTAGTCGGTCTTTCGAATAATCGCGAATTCGTTCGGGCGCGTCGCGATTTATAATTTGCTCGCGTTTTTCATTTTTGATTCCCCAATTTCATGGGAACTTAGAAATATTAGAGTCTGTTAAAATATATTAGCGTCGCGACAGTAGAGTTGTAGTATATCGAATCGAAGTACCCTTTGTAAGACACGAAATATAGTAAAGTGTCAGTAGATTCGCCTTAACTTCTTTCGCTCCAAGTTAGGTTAGGGTATCTTTGTTACAGGTAGTACCAGTAGGATGCGCCACTAGGGCGCATGTCCGGGTCTCGATGCGTAGCCACCTCCTCGCGGTGAGACCTGGTAATTGGTATTGTTTCCCAAAGAACAATCTTTGGGAAACGATACCAAGCTAAGAGCTACGCACCAAAGTTAAAGTATTAGTTGTAAACTAGATATATGTTAATTATAGGTTATATATAAGTCAATAACTTTAAGATATTTCCTATCTATTGTAAGTTTTCAAAGTTCCTTTCGAACTTTGTCAATTTTCCGAAATTATATAGCAAAACGAGACCTTTTTTTCCTTTCTTTGATGAAATTGTACTTTTATTTGGAACATTATGCTGATTTATTATAAGATGTATTATATGGAGACGAAGGAATTGCTATGATATTATACGTGTGTCGTCCATAGTCATCAGTCCATAAAATACAATTTATAAATTTATTTCAAATATTATATATAGAAACTAAATCGAATTCTATGGCATTGAGATTTTAGAAGATTCAAGAAATGAACGGGAAGATGGACCACAATGACACCATAAGGAAAAATGATTCCAGAATCTGACACTAATTCGTGATCTGTCTACGGAAAATATTAAGTCCGATTTTATCATCCACAGTTATCAATACATAAAATAAAATATAGAAATTTATTTCAAATATTATATATACAAACTTGGTCGAATACTATAGCACTGAGATTTTAGAAAATAATTCAAGAAGTGAAAAGGAAGGTGGACCACAGTGACATCCTAAGGACAAATGATTCCAGAATCTGACACTTATTCCTGATATATCTATAGAAAATATTAAGTCTGATTTTATAATCTAGACGTCCATATTATTCAGTAAAACGAGAGTGATCCGAGTAAATACAGAGGCTGAATATATTTAAACCACCTAATTAACCAATATTTAATAACTATATTTTGATAGATGAACTAGCTTAGAATTCTTACAACATAATCAACTGAAATTTTCATGAACTTTTCTGATATTTGCATCAGCTCATGGTGTTAATTAAGATGTTTCAATTAATTAATTTCTTTTTCTAACCGAGATTGCCTATTTTCTGTACTATTATATCACGGTATACGCTTGAAATGAAAAACTTTTCACTTTTCCGGCTTCAATTTTCCACAGCACGTTAGTTGCAAATCTGTGGAAGCTTATATGTAATTTATGACTCGAGAAGTGAGTCAAACAGCGTCTAATTATCGGAGAGAAGAACAATGTAGAGAGAATAGAACCGTGACCATTTAAATCACCGACTATCAATTATGTCTCGCCTTTTTCTCTCTCGATTCACCAAACTTTATTACCCAGTAATACTTAGAATTTCTCTAGCATGCATATGATTTTCCGCTCCTTGCTTCCCTTTCTTTGGACACGGCCTTTAATCCTAGATCGTTTCCTCAACTGCATCCAGAACGCTATATAGATTTATATAAAAATACTATATATAATATTATATCATACTATTATACTTTTTTGGGTTTGAAGCATGAGATTCATAGTGTTTCCTTCTCAATCAATGAAAAATTTTGTGAAAAATCTATTTAAAAATATGTTCTGTTTGATAATATAAAGAGTATATTGTAGAATGGCGAAAACTGGTTTCGACAGATCAAAAATTGACAAAACAACGAGAACAGAATAACACAAACTCGAAATTCATAAAACTAATTTAACTTAGGAAAAGAGCACCAAGATAACGAAACGAAAACACAAAAGAAGCACTCTAATTTAACCCTTTGCACTCGAGAGGTGCCTCTCAGTCGCTATTCAATCATATTCTAAAGATGGATGTTAATTAATATATCAAATTTACAATTGCCCAACGATGCGTGGAATATCGAAGTAAAATAATTCTACGTCTTAATTTTCATACGATTTCTTATTTGCCGTTTTAGAAATATCGTCGACTTCATGGCAAAGAGTCTTCGAATTACTATTTTCCTGTAACGAAAAAATCGCCGAGTGCAAAGGTTTAACTCTCTTTCCAACACCTGGTCACAACTGATTTCTAAGGACTCTGTTTTGGTCGTCAAGGATCCTTTTATGCTTTTCTTAACCTAGACTTCACCTCCTCGTAGGGACCACGCAACTTAATTTCGTTACCCAAAATAATTTTTCCATTTGCTTCTAGAAAATATTGATCGGTTTATAATTTGTTTTCGTTGGCAATAGCCAATTCGCGATTTCTTTGGAAATGGTATCCTACAATATTATATATTTATATAAAAATATCGACAAACGGATACAATATAACTTATCAAATACCTGTGCTAAATTTAAAAAATCGGATACACTGATCTAATTATCGAAAATCGTTTGTTCTAATTTATCATTGATCTAATCACAGAATTTCTTCTTCGTTACACTAACGCTAACAAGATTTCCCTTATTTGAGTCATTTACGATAAGAAATCGCGAATAGAAAGATTCTCTTGCGAATTCCAATATTACTCGCAATAACGATATCAGGGAATGGATATATCGAATATTAGAATATGTGCAGAGAACTTAAAGAAAAACTTCCCTATAGTGATCAGAAAGGTCCTCGACTCATGGGCGATGCTAGTGAAATAACAAAATTTTGTCGCGTATTACTCGTGAAATTAAAATTATAATAGTGATAATAGTGTAAATTCATTGATATTAATAACAGTATAAAATAATTCGTATTTCCTATTCTACGCGTATGTGTTATTAACTATTATATAACACGTGTTTTGTATTCGTCTATTATATTTCTAACACGATAGATTTACAAATTTTATGTAGATACATAGGTTAAAATGTTACTGTTATTAATTATTATATTCGTCTACTATATTTCTAACACGATAGATTTACAAATTTTATATAGATACATAGGTTAAAATATGACTGTCATTAATTATTATATAATGATAGATTTACAAATTTTATATAGATTCATAGGTTAAAATGTTAGTGTTATATAATAATTAATAACAGTAACATTTTAATCTATGAATCTATATAAAATTTGTAAATCTATCGTCATATAATAATTAATAACAGTAACATTTTAACTTATGAATCTATATAAAATTTGTAAATCTATCATGTTAGAAATATAATAGTCGAATATAATAATTATATTTCTAACACGATAGATTTACAAATTTTATATAGATACATAAGTTAAAATGTTGCTGTTATTGATTATAATATTCGTCTACTATATTTCAAGCACGATAGATTTACAAATTTTATATAGATACATAGGTTAAAATATGACTGTCATTAATTATTATATAATGATAGATTTACAAATTTTATATAGATTCATAGGTTAAAATATGACTGTCATTAATTATTATATAATGATAGATTTACAAATTTTATATAGATTCATAGGTTAAAATGTTACTGTTATATAATAATTAATAACAGTAACATTTTAATCTATGAATCTATATAAAATTTGTAAATCTATCGTCATATAATAATTAATAACAGTAACATTTTAACTTATGAATCTATATAAAATTTGTAAATCTATCATGTTAGAAATATAATAGTCGAATATAATAATTATATTTCTAACACGACAGATTTACAAATTTTATATAGATTCATAGGTTAAACTGTTACTATTATATAAAAATTAATAACAGTAACATTTTAACCTATGAATCTATACAAAATTTATAAATCTATCGTATTAGAAATATAATAGGTGAATACAAAACACATAAATACATGCAAAGGATATTTTCAATACGAAATTAATTCCTTAGCTTACCATTGAAGTCCCGATGGCACGTGGCACGATCAACAGCATAGCCGGTCACACGTCGAGGCACTACGTCCGAACACGACCGAGAATAACACATAACTGAGGAAGAAAGACATGGACGAAAACTAACCACGAGCCTAACTCACGATGTTTACATTGGACCTTATCTACGAAACTAGGCTTCTTGCTACGTTATGTTTGGCTCGATTTCCTTACGAGACTCGCACGATATAGTAGACAAAGGAGTCATATTAATAATTTAGGAATATATATTAATAATTTAATTATAAAGGTATGTATAAAATTACTATTAAATAAAATTACTAACTACTATGTTAAAGCTAAGTGTGTATGTTATATTATGATCAATAATAATATTTTAACCCAATACTCTATATAAAATTTTTAAATCTATCGTGCTAGAAATATAATAGATGAATAAGTAACATCTAAATAATATAAAGCACATTTACATCCCCTAAAATGGAATCGTAGTCGACAAAGAAAATATATTTGCAACTGATCAGAATTTTCACAAAAATCCTAATTTTTGTCTTAAAAATGTAATAATATCAAAAATATAATTGACGAATAAATAATACCTAAATACATATAAGGGACATTTTCACTCTAAAGAATGGAATCATAGTGGACGAAGAAAATATATCTACAACAGCTCAGAATTTTCGCAAAAATCCTAATTTTTGTGCTAAAAAATATTATATTATTAAAAATATAATTAAAAATATAGTAGACGAATAAATAACACCTAAATAAATACAAGGGAAATTTTCACTCCAAAAAACAGAATCCTAGTCGACAAAGAAAATATATTTGCAATAGCTCAGAATTTCTACAAAAATCATAATTTTCGCGCCACGTGATGTTCACTATAAGCCACTAACTTTCCACATAGATGAATCATGTTCATTCTTAGGTAACGTCTCGAGGAAACGAAGAAGATTCGCTTCCCATGGATTAAAGCGACTTAATTAAGTCTTACGCAATGGGTTAAACGAATTTTTGTCGACGACGTACCTCTTTTGAAGTAGACTGTAGCCTCACCACGAACGTAAGTCCTTCCTATTCTCGTGACACTAATGGCGAGGCCAGTTCGAGCAGATAGGATCTTCTTCGGCTCTTCCTCGCTTCTTCGGCCGGCTGCGTGACAGCGTACTGACTCACGCACTCACGCGTGCACGCACGAATCGTTACGACAGTGCCTAGCGTTTCGCTTTTTCCTTTGGATCACCTCGTTTGATCCTTCCGCTCTCCTGCGTCTCCTTCTGCAGCAACACACATCTCAACGTTATACACCTCGACTCATCACGAATCTTGACCAGTTTTATAAATTCCACACCCGAATCTCCTAGTTAATTTCTAAAATCTCGCGAATTTTCAGAATCGAGCGATCCTCTGTGATCGTTCACCATTTGACCGACTGATTGCGAGAATCTGGCGAATTTTCATGGTCGAGTAATTATCCATAACCTTCCACCATCGATCGGCCGATCGCGAAAATTTTGCAAATTTTCACAGTTTAGTAATCATCCATACTCATTCGCCATTGATCGTCCGATCGCGAATTTTCAAAGTTTAACAATTATCCATAATTTTCTACCATGGATCGTCCTATTGCAAAAATCTCGCAAATTTTTAACGTCAGCAATCATCCATACCCTTCTGTGATCGACTGGCCTATCGCGAAAATCTTGCGAATTTTCAAAGTCGAACAATCATCCATAATCTTCCACCATCGATCCACCGATTGCGAAAATTTTGCGAATTTTCATAGTCGAGCAATCACCCATATTCATTCACCAATGATCGTCCGATTGCGAATTTTTAACATCGAGCAATTATCCATAACCTTCCACGATCGATCGGCCGATCGTCAAAATTTTGCGAATTTTCATAGTCGAGCAATCATCCATACCCTTCCGCCATTAATCGTCCGATCACGAATTTATAAAGTTAAGCAATCATTCATATTCTTTTGCCATGGATCGTCCGATCGCGAAAAATTTCTCGAATTTTTAAAGTCAAGCAATTATCCATAACTTTCCATCATGGATAGTCTTATGCCAAAAATATCGCGAATTTTTATAGTCGTCCGATCACGAATTTAGAAAGTCAAGCAATCACCCATACTCATTCTCCATTGATCATCCGACTGCGAATTTTCAAGGTCGAGTAATCATCCATACCATTTCGCGATCGATCCGTCTATCGCGAAAATCTTGCGAATTTTCAAAGTCGAGTAATCACCCATACCCTTCCGCCATGGATCGTCCGATTGCGAAAATTTCGCGAATTTTCAAAGTCGAGTAATCACCCATACTCTTCCGCCATGGATCGTTCGATCGCGAAAATCTGGCGAATTTTCAAAGTCGAGTAATCATCCATACCATTTCGCGATCGATCCGTCTATCGCGAAAATCTTGCGAATTTTCAAAGTCGAGTAATCACCCATACCCTTCCGCCATGGATCGTCCGATTGCGAAAATTTCGCGAATTTTCAAAGTCGAGTAATCATCCATACCATTTCGCGATCGATCCGTCTATCGCGAAAATCTTGCGAATTTTCAAAGTCGAGTAATCACCCATACCCTTCCGGCATGGATCGTCCGATTGCGAAAATTTCGCGAATTTTCAAAGTCGAGTAATCACCCATACTCTTCCGCCATGGATCGTCCGATCGCGAAAATCTTGCGAATTTTCAAAGTTGAGTAATCACCCATACTCTTCCGCCATGGATCGTCCGATCGCGAAAATCTGGCGAATTTTCAAAGTCGAGCAATCATCGAACCCGCAACCCCCTCGCACCCTCCGCGAGGGTTCCCCAGTTTCACGGGAACTCTCGGGCGAGAGAGGTTTTCCATCGGCGGACAGGAGAATTAAACGTAACGGGCTGAGAGTAATAAATCAAAATAAGCAGATGGGAAATCCTGGGATGTGTCATCTCGTTGTAAACGATGTCCATTCGCTGTTACGTTGCTAGTTTATTGCCGGTCGGCGCGGCCCGAGCCTGCCCGCTCCTGCCCGGTAATAAAATATGGCGCGACGAGAAAATATTTCCCTGGATATTGGCGGAAAATATTAAACGCGTTACAATGAAACTTGTTAAGAGATGGACGCCGGCGTACGCTCGATTAAGCCTGATCCGATTTCGGCTTCTCCTGTCGGACGATTACCCGCCTCGATAAAACCGTTCGATCTAACACGCTCTGCGAGGGGGACTCCAACTCACCTGGGACAATATAGAAATCGGTGATCTGCGTTGTCTAATCGGCTTTCGGTTTCCTCCTTTTTTCTCTCCTCTTGGATCGTGAATTTTTCTTTTTTTTTTTCTTTTTTTTTCTAAAGGGATTTTGATATCTTCTTTCTCTCTCTCTTTTTTCCCATGGTGATACAGTGATAGGTGTGGAGTGGGGGTTATAAAACGAGTTATATAGTGGATCTAGGGGTTAATAAAACTGATCTTTGTTTAGAATTAGCGTGGATATTTTGGATAGTATAGAAGCTCAAAATTCTATCAAATTCGCGATATTATTTTTAATTATTTGAAACACTTGCCATTTTGGAAGGAACGTTTTTATAATTATTGCAATCTTGAAGCTAGTAGGTAAGTTAACGAGTAGAAGGATTAAAAATATTATTTTTCTGCAAGAATAAAAGGTTTGGGGATTACACAACATGTGTCCATCTTTGTCTAAAATTTTATTTCATTTGTTTATTAGAATTTTAGAAAATTGTGGAATAGAATATCGTATTATACTGTTTTTAATTATTTCGAATAGTTGACATTTTGTAAGCAAAATTCTTGTGATTATTGTAACTTTGGAGGTGGTAGGTAAGTTAACGAGTAAAGGTATTAAAGATATTATTTTGCTGGAAGAATACAAGGTTTGGGAATTACACATGCATCCATTTTCGTCTGGAATGTTATTTCATTTGTTTATTAGAATATTAGAAAATTATGGAATAGAATATCGTATTATACTGTTTTTAATTATTTCGAATAGTTGCCATGTCATAAGGAAAATTTTTATAATTATTGTAATTTTGAAGCTAATAGATAAGTTAACGAGGAGAGGTATTAAAAATATTATTTTTCTGAAAGAATAAAAAATTTGGGAATTACGTATACGTCCATTTTGTCTGAAATTTTATTTCATTTGTTTATTATATAGAATATCGTGGAATAAAATATTGTATTATATTATTTTTAATTAATTCGAATAATTAATTCACTTTGTAAGGAAATTTTTATGATTATTGTATTTTGGAACTGACAGGTAAGTTAATGGTAAGATAATCATATTAATTGTATTAAGACAGGTAAGATAATCGTATTAAAAATATTATTTCTCTGCAAGAATATAAAATTCACCTTCTTAATTATGTGTGTCCACTCTGTGTTCATTCTTCTCTCAAATTTCATTTCATTTCCTTATTACATAAACTATCATATCGTACGATAATTTCCTTTCTTCCACGAATAAATAAAATTCCAATTGCACAGGGTTACGATTAAAATTTCCCACATACCCTAACACAAAATTAGAAAGATCCGAAGCATGAATTCTTTATCCGAGCGAGGGCACGCGAGCGGGAAAACCTAATATTACCTCGAAAACGGCAAACCCCAAAAACTCGCCAAACATACAAACCGCGAGATTTAACTGGAAATATATATTTTTATTTCAAGCCTAGACAGTAGGTAAACCAATGATCCAATACATCGCTGGGAAATTTTTAAATATTCCCTGTCGCGAAAGCGTTTACAATGCTCGTCGAAAGTGTTTTCATCGTTCGAAAATTCCTCGCTCATGAAAAAAAACCAAAAACATAGTAAAACAAGCCAAAAAAAAAAAGAAAGAAATACAAAAATTTCTATCTCCACGTACGAAACTAATGTTTCCCGCGACAGCTTTTTCCCAACGCGAAACTCGAACCTCCAGCCACCCTGGTATTGTTTGCGCGGTGCTAAATTAATCGCGATCACCCCCGTGGTTAAAAATGATTTAACGATTTGCCCCGTTAATCGCGCTCATTTGCATCGAACAACGACGCTCGGCAATTTTCTTCCGCGATAATTGCTCGTGCAATTCCACCTGGTCGCGTATGCCGGCGAATTTTTCTCATCGCCGATCCCCGTTGCGTCTTGTTTCCCCGAACAACGTGCCGCGAAACAACGTAACCGGATCGATCGAGACATCCACGTTGCCTTTGTACCTCCTTCGACCCCCCCGCACCCGGCAAACTCCGATAAATCCCACTTAATATTTTTCATCGACGTATTAATTGTACTCGTTTCGCGTGGAATTTAATCGCACGTCGCTCGGCTCACCGCGGCGCTTTTAAACGACGCGCCAATTAATTAGTAAACATCCGTCTTACCCGATCTCAGGGACATATAGGATATACAGAAATTACACGGTCCACGCGTTCCAGCTGGTGGAACAATAATTAACGAATCGTCGTTCATTCTTTTTCGTCCTTTTTCCCTTCGTTTGTTAGCCTGCCTCGACGAGCAGGAGAGCAGATAGCGGGGATGCAAAAAGGGCTCGATCGATTGCTCGTCTCGACCGGTATGATCGGCCAGTAATTGAAATAAACCATCTCCATCGGTTTGTTTCCAGACATTAGCGGATTTATATCAATCAATTGACCTTTCGTTCGACGCTGGAGCCAGCCGCGATAAAGGTCTCATTAATACCGCGAGAGGCAGGTGGAAATAAATATCCTCGCGAATTCGATTCCGTGGAGAGGCCGGATCGGTTCGAGAATGGCAGATGAGCTATTCTCTTTGATGGTTATTCAGGAAATTTTCTGCTCTCTGTAGAGTCCTTCGCGGGAATTGCTGCGCGAAAGACGGGGAATTTTGTGTATCGTTGCTTTCAGGGTGGATTAAAAATTTAGGGGAATATTAAGTTCGAAGAAAGACAGGAATTTAGTATGCCAGGTATTCTACGATGTGCCAAGGTTTCGGAAGATTTTTTCATTCCTGCACGGGATTTAATTAGACGGGGGATTGTTCGATGGTTGTTCAGAAGAATTTCTGTTTCTCGTGTGATTATGAGAGACGTGGAAATTTAATCCTTTGTGGACGGGACGGTTCGAATTTAACCTATCATAGAGCAAAGTTGTTGCCACGATAGGTAGGCATTTCGAATTGACAGTATACGTTTCTGCCTAGTCGCTATTTTCGTTGACAGCACTCCAAGATGTCAAATTGTAGACATAGACAATTGTAGCCATAGCGATGAGTTTATGTGAGGCACATATGTAGAATTAATGCTAGATTAATATGTAGGGGGTGGTATTGCCCCCACTGTTGCTGAGATCGGTTGGTCACAGGTATCCTCGATAGCAGTGGTGCTAGGAGGGACGAAAAGAAAAGGAAGGGATGACCGTTTCGTCCTGGGCCTGCTAGTGGACTCATAGAGGCTACCTACTCATAGGGTAACCTCCTTAGAGGTGGAAGTTATGTATACAAGGTGGGTCACCACATATTACCATCTAGATTGTAATCTAGCCATCGTAATAAAATCATGGTTATCAAGTATCTACGTCATTATTATTACGCATAGTGAACAAATGTTTCGGATGAATTTGAATGGTTCTGATAGAGGCATATTCTGATGGTACTAGTTTTCTTGAAGATGGACGTGTGAAGGACATATGAAGGTCACTAAAACTTTGTTAAATGGAATTATATATTTTTTATTACATCATCTGATGCTCCTTCGTATTATTTACAAAAAAGTATTAACCTATTTATGCTAAAAAATCATTTGTTTAGGAGATATTTTAATTTTAACCCTCTCCACTCGTACGTCGTCATATAGTCGCCATCTTACATTTGATTATTATATATATATTAAATTTACGTATTTTTCTAACTTCCCTACTAAACCGACAAGTTAAATCGCAATATGTTCTCATAAAAGTGTTTTCATTTTGATTGCGTATGAACAAAAATTCCGAGTTGATTGGTAGTTTCCTCAAATACAAATTCGAGTGCAAAGGGTATAATGTTGTTAGGAAATCGTAACTTTTTGGTCAATATTATAAATTCCATGTGATAACTGTTTACATTATGCAACATTTTCTGTGTTGATAACTCTTGCTCTCCTACTCATTGCGAAATGTACACATTTGAACATAGTATATAATTATACCAACCCATAAAGCATTGCAGTTACATAGTACTTTGGTCATTCGAATAGTCTTCGTCTTCAAGTTTTTAACGCTTTTAAAAATACTCTCTCTCAGAAAAAGGAAGGAAACCAACGTGCGATTCCTGGCAGATGTCATAGAGATTTGACAGCGGTACGCAATGTGTTAAGTATTTAAGGAGAATTTTAAATTTTGGGGAAAATGGGATATTAGAATTTCGGGATGTTCTAAGAGACGTTTCGATTTTCTTCCTGAAGATTGTACTTGTTTAGATCTTCATGCACTATCGTTGATTTATGACGCGGAGTACGTCGAGTAATGAAATTCCTTCGAGGAATCAGATATGTCCTAATTTTCTCGATAACATCGCGAAACCAAACGCGTAATAAATCTCGAAGACTATAGGATTGTATAAAATTCCGCGTCTCTAATCTACGTCGGATGACTGTGTTTAACCAAGCAGCCATTTCGCAGATACGCAAGAGTCTGTCTAAAGTCAATGACAGCGTACAGGCTAGGTGTTGTACCCAGGCGAAACGCTTCATCTACATATTTTACTATTCAAATGAAAATGCGTGTCTGCTGAACATGTCATCAATGACAATTATTCATGTAACAGCAGCCTTGGACTCCAAATGTACGAGCGGTATTTTCCCGCTGAAAACGCGGTATATCAAGATATGCTAACTATACTAGAGGCCGAAAGATCTGCGCGGTCAAGGACGCCTCTCCGGCACTGCTTTTAAGGATCTATGAGTTTACTTATACTCGCGTATGTAATGACGCAACAAGGTCTACTGCAAGAATTCTACCGTGAGTTTGCCAGCAAAAAGCGTGCAACTTTGAATATCTCGTCATCAACGCTTTGTTCCAAAAAACGCGACTGCATAAGATCGCTGCTTATTACATCACGACCAAGTTAGACCTACGTTCTGCCAAAGAAACTTGCAGGAAGTGGTAGACTTCGTAGAAAATTTTGTTACATGACTGATTTAATGAAGCAACAATTGTCAAAAAATTCTTTAGTTACATCGACACAGTCCTCTATAAACTCTGACAAAACAGGTCACGTTTGCGAATTTTTTTGAAACAAACCGTGAGACTTTTTGACACGAGGTTTCCGCTGTTCTGTTCACTCGTGATGGTAGAACGCTCTCAATTTTTTTTACTACGAAATAGGGAAAATTGTAGGAATTGTAATATATTTCCTGCTTCTCGACCCAATTACATTGTGGCCAAGTTAGACTCAAACTCTTCAAAGAACGTTGACTAGAGAGGCAACTAGTCTATCATATATAGTGCTTGCAGATTTCTGTCTCATCTGAAAGTTAATCTTAGAGTGATGTCGAATGTCAAATTTACTCATAATACTAGCGATGATGATTGATTACGTATCACTACAATAGTCGACTTCAAGTCAAATTGACTCTCTATCAATAGTGGTGACTCGATGTCAAATTGACACTCTATCAATAGTGCTGACTTAAAGTCAAATTGACTCCGTATCATTAGTAATCAAATAAAGATCTAAGTATCTATTAGTATACTTACAAGACCTAGGTATCTCAAAATACGGGAAATTGACGTCATATTGTTACCAACAGTACAGGGAGTCAATTTGTTGCCAAGTCACCACTATGGACAGGGAGATAATTTGTCGTCAAGTCACCACTATTGACAGGGAGTCAATTTGACATCACGTTACCACTAATAACAGGGAGCCAATTTGACATCAAGTCACCACTATTGACAGGGAGTCAATTTGCCGTCGAGTCACACTATTGACAGCAAATTACTTTAAAGTCACGTTACCACTAATAACAAGGAGTCAATTTGACGTCAAGTCACCACTATCGACAGGGAGTCAATTTGTCGTCAAGTCACCACTAATAACAGAGAGTCAATTTGTCGTCAAGTCACCACTATTGACAGTGAGTCAATTTGACATCACGTCACCACTATTGAAAGGGAGTCAATTTGTCGTCAAATCACACTATTGACAGCAAATTACTTTAAAGTCACGTTACCACTAATAACAAGGAGTCAATTTGACGTCAAGTCACCACTATAGACGGGGAGTCAATTTGTCGTCAAGTCACCACTAATAACAGAGAGTCAATTTGTCGTCAAATCACACTATTGACATCAAATTACTTTAAAGTCACGTTACCACTAATAACAAGGAGTCAATTTGGCGTCAAGTCATTACTATCGACAGAGAGTCAATTTGACGTCAAGTCACCACTATAGACAAGGAGTCAATTTGTCGTCAAGTCACCACTATTGACAACAAATCAATTTGACATCACGTTACCACTAATAACAGGGAGTCAATTTGACATCAAGTCACCACTATCGACAGGAAGTCAATTTCTCGCCAAGTCACCACTATTGACATGGAGTCAATTCGATGTCAAGTCAACACTAGTCCCCATAAAAATAATACTACTCGAAGATTAAACGAATTAAAAAATTCGACGCGAAGGGAAATTCGTCGAGCGATCGTGGGCACGAAGGACGAGCAGGTGGAGTCCGAAAAGAGCGGCGACAGGATCCAGCGAACGATGCTGCGCGGCATACGAAATTCTCGCATGCGAGAGAAAAGAAAAATTTATTCCCGCTCGTGTGTCGTGGCGCGGTCACTTACACGCGCGTGCAGGCTACCAGCGTTCAAAGTCGGTTAGGTTACGTGCGCCACTCGCGAACCAGGCATTCGTATCCACTCGAGGGAATCGAGATTTTACGACTGCGTGCATCCCGGATAGATCTTTTTGTGCGTAACTTCCACTCGGCGGGCGCACGCAAAAGCCACGCGGAATCGTGTGTAAAACGTCGCCATGTCCGTGCCTCGCGCGACGTGAGCAAGAAGCGATCCTTTATTGCGATCGCTGTTAATAATCTGCCCGCCATGCTGCTTCGTGGCAATAATTTCTTCGCCGTATTCAGGGGATCCAATTAAGACGTTTTGATCTTGGACGAGGATTCGTCTGGCAGGCTGTAATTTTCTTCCAACATTTCGACTACCGAACGCGTCACGTCCACCGGAATCTTCCTTTTTTGAGGTTATGTGCGGATGGTTTTATAATGGCGTTGAGGTGGACGGATGTATTTACAATTAGTTATGTATATATTATGGATGATTATTATGGGTTCGAGGGTAGAAAGTCAGAGATAATTTTTTATTTGAAATTTCTATAGTAGCCTTCCTCGGATTTTTAAAGAGATTTTGGAGCTTTATATAGTAAACTATATAATTACAAGATGTAATTTTGTTTAACATTTTGATTACCAAACGCGTTACATTTATCGGAATCTTCGTTTTTTGAGGTTATGTGAGGATGATTTTATAATGTCGGCGTTGAGGTGGGCGGATGTATTTACAATTAGTTATGTATATATTATGGATGTTTATTATGGGTTGGAAGTTAGAAAGTCAGAGATAATTTTTAGATTTGAAGTTTGTAGAGCCTTGGATTTTTAATACCGGTTCTGGTGGTTTATATAGTAAACTATATAATTACAAGATGTAACTCTTGTTTTAACTTTTCTAGTACCGAACGTGTTAAATTCATTGGAAACTTCGTCTTTTGAGGTTATGTGCGGATGACTTTATAATGGCGGTATTGAGGTGGACGGATATACCTAATTATATATATATATATAATGGGTTGTAGGTTAGAAAGTCGGAGATAATTTTTAAATTTGAAATTTGTATATAGCTTCCCCCGAATTTTTAATAAAGGTTTTGAAGATTTATATTGTAAACTATATAAATACAAGATGTAATTTTTGTTTTAACTTTTCTATTACCGAATGCGTGAAATTCATTGGAATCTTCGTCTTTTGAGGTTATGTACGGATAGCTTTATAATGTCGGCGTTGAGGTAGACAGATGTACTTAATTATGTACATATTATGGATGTTCATTATGAGTTGGAGGTTAGAAAGCCAAGCATAATTTTTATTTTCGAAATTTGTAGCTTTCCTTGGGTTTTTAATACAGTAAAGTATAGTAAACTATATAATTACAAGATGTAATTTAATTTTAACACTATGAGTATCAAGTATCGAACATTAAATCGACTGAAATCTAACTCTTCGCATTTTGAGGTTATGAACGACTATTTCTGACGATGTTCATGTTGAAACGATTGGACATTCTAAATTATTATCCTTATTAATTATTATTGTTTAGTTGCATACGCGATTTGTGATTCGAAAGCTAGGAATGTAGACTTGAAATTTATCTCTTTTATTTATGCATACAAAATCTATTTCTACGAATGACTATCAAAAAGATTCTCAATTTACATACTGTTTAACATATTCGCAACGTAATACACATTTCATCAATATATGAGAAATGAAGCAAGCTTAACAAGCTTAACACCAGCTCGATTAAAGTTCGTGTACGTGAAAATACAGTTATCCTAGAACAATTCGCTGCCAACGAGATAGATACGGTATAATAACGATAATTCTTTCAGTGATAATAAATATGATATAATTCGACACAACGAGATACACACGAGATAACGCGGTGAGTGTGATACTCGTACACGATTCGCTTCTCTTTTATCGTCTTCTGCAGGAACTATCCGAGGAAATATGAGCGTTGTGTGTTAGACGACCATAATCGTCATAGAATACAAAGATCTGTTCGTGACTACCGACCATGGCCATTCATAATAGCGAAAAGATTAACACGTTCACCGTGTACGTCTCGAATCGAAATTGATACGTGAAATTAGATTTATTTCGCGAAATTATCATAATTGCACACGCGGAAGCCATTTATTTGTTAAGCTATACTATCGTGCATTAAACGCATTCTTTTTTCATTCGAATATACGAGTATTTAGAGCTGAACTAGTATAATCGTTAATACCAGCACTTATGGTGTCAGGAGGATATAAACGATTACCTGAGAAATTAAAGCATTCGCGTCAACTATATTCGCAGTTCTCGAACGACCTATTAAGGACAACTGAATTTCATCGAGCGAGAATTAATGGTTCATAACAGGACGGTGATTGTTCCACGTTTCTTTACGATACTTTAACGCGGAGGGAATATCGCCATCGTAAATTAGGGAAAATAGTTAATTAATCATTCGTAATTGTATCCTCGTGCTGGAGATTGGAATGAAATACGAAAGGTATTAGAATTATTTGGAATATTTTTTCTTTTCTTGTAGAAAGGAAAACGAGAAATTAAATAGCGTTAGATAATTTTAATGCAACAATCTTGTACTGGAAAATCGCCCCGCGTTCTCGTGTAATTTTTATATAGCGGAGATTGAACAGTGTCTGGATATTTTGTCACGGGTGTTCGTCAAAATTTTGAAAAATATCAGACTGCCTTTCTATCTATAATCGACACTGATGGATCACAAAAATATTTGATAACGGTTAATGAAAACAATGATGAAAAGCTTACAATTCCCGGAGTACTCTTTCCTCCAAGAATTAAGGGACTAAAAACATTTCCCGTTTGGAATAAAAATGTTTAATAATAAATCTCTGTTATTAATCGATATCTTCGTTCTATTCGGATTTTTACGAAATTGATTCTATCGATCACTGAATTAGAAATATTATTATACTCTAATATTACGTTATTGTTGGATTATCGCATCGGATGAATTATTAGAAGAAAGTTGAAAGAGAGAAAAATGATATTCAATTTTTAAATTGAATAGTGTATATGATATTAATTTTTGAAAAATTGATTTAAATGGATAATTAGTATTTAATCGAACACAGAAAAGTATGACACCTTTTCTGCTTATATTTTCTTCAAATAATTACTATTTACGAGGAACACCGTGGTTAAGGATATCATGAAGATGATCTTCAATTTTTAAACTGAATAGTGCATATTTCTCAATGCTATTAATTTTTTAAAAATATAAAAAAAATTATAATTTTCTTCAAATAATTACCATTTACGAGAAACACCATGGCTAATGATATACCGAAGATGATCGTCAATTTTTAAATGAAATACTATACATACTTGAATGCTATTAATTTTTAAATAATGTTGGAAGAAATTTAAAGATCGTGACACCATTTTTCCTTTTACTTTGTTCAAATAATTATCGTTTATGAGACAAACCATGGATAGTAATATCTCGAAGATGATTGTCAATTTTTAAACGGAATAGCATATATTCCTCAGTGCTATTAATTTTTAAATAATTTTGGAAAAAATATAAAGACCGAATATTTTAAATATACAATTAGTACTTTATCGAACACAAAAGACTGTGACACCATTTTCCTTTTTACTTTGTTCAAATAATTACCATTTACGAGGAACACCATGGCTAATGATACCCCAAAGATGATACCCCAAAGATGATCTTCAATTTTCAAACGTAATACTACATATTTTTCAATGCCAATAATTTTTAAAAAATATAAGGAACAAATATTTTAAATACACAATTAGTATCTTATCGATCCCTGAAAAGCATGATACCTTTTCGCCTTTTGTATTCTTCAAATAATTATCGTTTACGAGAAAAACCATGGATAGTAATATTTCGAAGATGATTGTCAATTTTCAAACGGAATAGTATATACTCCACAGCGCTATTAATTTTTAAATAATTTCGGAAAAAATATAAAGACCGAATATTTTAAATATACAATTAGTATCTTATCGATCCCAGAAAAGTATGATACCTTTTCGCCTTTTGTATTCTTCAAATAATTATCGTTTACGAGAAAAACCATGGATAGTAATATTTCGAAGATGATTGTCAATTTTCAAACGGAATAGTATATATTCCACAGCGCTATTAATTTTTAAATAATTTTGGAAAAAATATAAAGACCGAATATTTTAAATATACAATTAGTATCTTATCGATCCCTGAAAAGTATGATACCTTTTCGCCTTTTGTATTCTTTAAATAATTATCGTTTACGAGAAAAATCAAAGCTAGTGGTATCACGACCCTTCACGTACAGCTTTTCATCTCGCACAGTACATATTACACGTCTTGGGTCGCGGAGAGTACATCGGGAAGATAAAAAATCGCACGTCGAGTAATTTCCACCCTGAACACGAAGATATTTCATCTAGCAGCGCTTTCTGCCGCCTCAGACGCCAGTGTCTTAAAATGTCTATAAATGAAAATCTGATCCATTTCGCGTATGTACACCCGGCGTCTGGAGTCGCGTGTAAGCTGCCGTTTCGTCGTGTGCATGCACTCGATCACCCGCGTTTCCTTCTCTTTCCACGTATCAAAGGAATCAGAAAGTTTTACGGCACAGCTCCGTCGGAGGATATTTTATATTGCATCCAGATTTCTCAAGAAAACGTCGACGAATCAGAACCGCTAACCTACTTACGCCATCATATTTCCACGGGAAGGTGAGTTAATTTATTAAACATCGATCGACGATTCCGTGGAAAACGCAAATCCTGTTATCGAACATCGCGTTTCCAGTGTCGAATTAAAATCGGAAAATCGCTCGCTAGCGTTTTTACTTAGGCTGTATTATCCAATAGGATCTGCGTACATCGCATAGAGATGCTTGAAATATTCGAGGTGAGTAAATTCAAACAAATCCTAAACTTCCCAATGGGAAATATGAAAACAAAATTTAAAAAATTCCGAAATTCTGAAAATTGAAAAATTTTGGTGGAAGTCTCGAGAAATTTTTATTTGAACAAACCTTATGTTATTTAATATGAATTATACTATACAACGATATTTAAAATATTTATAGACAGTGATTTTAAAGAAATTCTATACCTTTCGATTAGAATTATAAAAACAAAATTTTAGGAATTTCAAATCCTGAAAATTGAAAAATTTCGGTGGAAGTCCTGAGAAATTTTTATTTGAGCAAACCTTATGTTATTTAATATGAATTATACTATACAGCGATGTTTAAAATATTTATAGTCAGTAATTTTAAAGAAATGCTAAAATTTTTCAATAAAATTCTAAAAATAAAATTTCAAACAATTCTGAAGTCCTAAAAATCGGAAAATTCTAGTGGGACTTCAAAAAATCGTAAACTAAGGGAACCTCAAACCCAAATCATAAAATTTCGATATAGGTTCCTGAAAAAAAAGAAAAAAAAATTAAAAAATTTCACAACCCTAAAAATTGGGAGATTCTGATAGAAGTCCTGAGAAATTCGTATTTAAGGAAACCCTATAATACATTAATATAAAATATAAAATATTCGTGATCAGTAATTTCACCAAAATTCTAAATTACCAAATCCAAGTTCCAAAAATAAAATTCCAAAAATCCTGAAATCTCCATCAAAGATCTCGAGAAACCCTAAAAATCGTATTTTCTGAAATTAAAGCAACATTAAGGGTATGAAAAATTTACTTTCAAATATCCTATTTTAACTAATTACATTTCACCGTTAATTAATATTATTTATTCGACTAATTACATTTTCCCAACCATAATATTTCTATTAATTAAAATAAATACAAGGAATTCTGGTTTCCTCAGAGACACCGATGCCTGGCCTTTCTTTACCCAAGTATACGTCAATGCTCGTTAATATATTAACTCCCTCGTCTCCAAACACGTTTCGCCTCAAAGATCGCGAATGATTCAAAAATTCCTCGCTTTCAACACCTGTAATACCACGGGTGCGAATTTTAATCGATTCTGCTAATTTATCGCAACCATGTAATTTATCCTACCTATTTCAATTCACCGAAATAAATAATTAAACCGAGAAAATATGGCAAATTCTACAGCTTGAAAAAAATTCAACCACCATGGTGTAAGAATTTTCTGTAACAAACGATCAACTCTGAAAACGCTATTGTAATAACATTTCTTCGGTTCACTTACAGTTATTGGCTTTTTACATGTATCCTCATTCTCTTAATGGATATACTCTCGCGAGAAATTTTGCGTTACAGTTGGTTAATATCGGTAGTCGAATGGGGTTTTGTTTGGTTTATTATCCTGGCTGAAATTTCGTTTGTCGTTTACGTTGCTCATATCGCGCGGTAATACAGGTAACCAAGGATCGATTTTCCCGAAATTAATTGGACTATGAAGCTCAATTGTTTCGGCTTTTGTCGATTGTGGACATATTGGGCGTAATGGTCGCGAGTGATTGAAATTCTGGTTTCGCGTTTCTATTTAAGTGCCCGATTTTTACATGGGGAATTTCCTCGTGTCTGTGCTCCAGAGACTAATCATCCCTCCTGCGAATATCTTAAACTCTTCGATTAACCTAACACAAAATTTCTAAAAATTCCAAAATCCTGAAGATAAGAAAATTCTGATAGGGGTCCTCAGAAATTTTTATTTTAGGAAACCTTATGTTACCTAATATGAATTATGCTTTATAAAAATTCTGCAGAAAATCCTGAAATCCTGGAAATCGAAAAATTCTGGTGGAGGTCCTAAGAAATTTTTATTTAAAGAAATCTTGTTAGCCAATATGAAAAATTTTTCCTCAAGAGAACGTAATTTTTTTCCAAATTCTTTGTCCAATTTTCTTGTATATATAATTGGAGGATTGTAATTTTTTAAATATTATTTTCAAGCACGTGTCGAATAAATAGGAATATTTATTTTATTCTACACGAATGGCAGGTTTGTGTAATTTATTTAACGAGTCACGTAGAATATTCTGAATTCTTTTATTCAGCTATGAATTGTTTAAATTAGGAATTTATTTGTGACGATCAATATTCAAGGGATCAAAAATTGTTCGTAGGAATGTTGGATAGAAAAATATATTTTTCAGGAGAGAATATTAATTTTGGAAAAATTCTTCAATAAATTTCCACGATTGTTTCATGTAGCAAAATATTGCAATTTTATTATGGTCCAGAGAAATTTTTATTTGAGCAAATCTTATGTTATTTAATATAAATTATACTATACAACGATGTTTAAAATATTTGTAGTCAGTAATTTTAAAGAAATCCCAAACTTTTCGATTAGAATCGTAAAAACAAAATTTCTAAAAATTCCCAAATTCTGAAGATCAGAAAATTCTGATAGGGGTCCTCATGAACTTATATTTTAGGAAACCTTATGTTACCTAATATGAATTATGCTATGCAACAATCCTGAGAAAAATCCTGAAGTCCTGGAAACCGGAAAATTCTGCTGGAGGTCCTAAGAAATTTTTATTTAAAGAAATCTTGTTATCCAAAATGAATTATACTATACAACGATATTTAAAATATTCGTGGTTAGTCATTTTACCGAAACCCTAAACTTTCCTATTAAAATCCTAAAAATAAAATTTAAAAAATCCTGAAATCTTGAAAATTGGAAACTTCTGGCGGAATTTCAGAGAAATTCGTATTTATGGAAACAGTTTATTATGTTTTTAAATTTTAAGTATTTTTAAATGTTTTTAAATTTTCTTTCTAGGGGGTGGTATTGTATTTACTCCGCGTGAACGGAAGATTAATCTAAACAATGGGTAAATTCTTGCAAGACACCTGATCCTTACGGAAAATACCATTGAAACCGAATACAAATATCGAGGAGAAAATTGCGACACGTTTATCCATTTCACTCTACTATTTCCAAGTTTTGGCGTTTGATATCCTGTAGCTACGAGGCTGAAGTTTCATATGAATTTATTTTCCGAACCCATCAATAAACGCCGGGAGTTTGAAAAAAATTCCTGTCCATTGTGTCAAATCTTGCGTTGTTTTGCACGCTCGTATTCGCTTTTTCCACTCCATTCCAATCCTAGCTTTTATTTTTTATTTTCCTATTCCTCCCCTATTTTTTTTTTTTTTTTTTTTTTA
>NW_016908256.1:307679-314979 GCF_001483705.2 Eufriesea mexicana | reverse complement strand
CCTATTTTTTTTTTTTTTTTGTTTTAATTTTTCATATGTCGTTGCTGTATCGTCGAGAGACCATGAATTTGCGCGATACATCGATCTTACGATTTGTCCTCGTATTTCCTATCGAATGATCCACGCATTACGGTACTCTCCTTCGATCCCTTATAATCTAATGCGATGTCAGAACGAGCAAAACAATTTAGTTGGCCGTGGAGACAAATTAGGACGAGAAACTGCATCTGCTTCTTGGTTAATTCGTTCGTAAGGTTCCTGCCTAATCGAATCGCGAGCATTAGCATAAAATTTTATCAGTTGGTAATAACAGGATTAATATAATAACTAGCTGAGGAGCATTGATTAGAGATTTTTCGAGATTTTATATCGGAGACTTTTTCTACGCGTGAAAAATTTTTGAAGGATTGTTTATTGATTAAATCTTTAATTGTGTTGAAGTTTAGAAAATTTATTATTGGGGTGTATGTATGAAAAATAGAGCGTATACAAAGATGGAAATGTTCTTGCTTAGAGTTATCTACAAATGACTCCTGTGCTATCTCGAATGCAAATTCTTATCTAATTACTAGTCATTAATATGTTAGAAGATATATTCAAAATATAGGGATACATTTGTTCTCAAAACGGAGAGAGATGTGATAAAGGAAAATGCGATATACTGCAATTTAAAGAGATTCCTGTGTATTCGCTAAAGGAGTTAGAAATGGAGTATCGTAGGCTTAATGACCCTAAGCGGAAAAGGGTCATAAAAGAGACAAGCAGGGAAAACGAGAGGGCATGATTGAAGCCAGGCCCATCGGGAAACACGTTGGTCGAGGAACAGGAACTCAGTACTCGGTACATTGAACTCAGAACTCAGAATTCAGAACTAAAGACTCAGTATTCATTATCAGAATTAAAAAGTTAGAACTCAGAATTCAGAACTAAGAACTCAGCATTCATTATGAGAATTAAAAAGTCATAACTCATAATTCAGGACACAGCTCACAACTCACAACTCATAACTCACAATTCAATTCAGAACTAAGAACTCAGTATTCATTAACAGAATTAGAAAGTTAGAACTCAGAATTCAGAACTAAGAACTCAGTATTCATTATGAGAATTAAAAATTCAGAACTCAGAATTCAGCTCACAACTCACAACTCATAACTCACAATTCAATTCAGAACTAAGAACTTAGTATTCATTGACAGAATTAAAAAGTTAGAACTCAGAATTCAGAACTAAGAACTAAGTATTCATTATGAGAATTAAAAAGTCAAAACTCAGAATTCAGGACACAACTCATAACTCATAATTCAATTCAGAACTAAGAACTTAGTATTCATTGACAGAATTAAAAAGTTAGAACTCAGAATTCAGAACTAAGAACTCAGTATTCATTATGAGAATTAAAAAGTCAGAACTCAGAACTAAGGACTCACAACTCACAACTCATAACTCATAATTCAAAAGTTAGAACTCAGAATTCAGAACTCAGATCTAAGAATTCACAACTCACAGCTCACAACTCAGAACTAAGAACTCAGAACAATTCGGAGTTCATAACTCATAACTAAGAACTCAGTATTCATTATCAGAATTTTAAAGTTAGAATTTAGAATTTAGAACTCAGAACTAAGAATTCACAACTCACAACTCAGAACTAGGAATTCAGTATTCATTATCAGAATTTAAAAGTCAGAACTCAGAATTCATAACTCAGAACTCACAATTCAGAACTCAGAACTAAGAACTCAGGAGTTCGAACTCACAACTCAGAAACAATAACTAATAAATACAATGGATCTGCAATATTACCGGCAACCGGGAAGGGATGAGGGTAGTTTCAAGAAAAAAATTGAAAACTGCAAGAGACGATCCCCTCGAAGAGTGGAGCGTCAAACTTGGTAGCGAGAGCTTAGAGAACATTGTTAATAAAATTGTTTGCAGTTGTCTTTCTTCTTCATATATACACAAACATCTTCATCTCTATTCGACCAACCGCTCCTTTGCATAACCTCGTTTCACCAATAAACACAGTTACTACCCAAATCACACGATTCTTCCAAAAATACTTTCAAAAAACAATCTTACCCAGGCACCGGTTCACAAGCAGAACCATAACTCGTCGACTCCAGAGTCTCCAGTCGCTGAGTTGCTACCCGAAGGGTAGCCTCAGAGCTAGCTCGACTCGACGCTCTCCGTCTCGCAGTCATTCTACTGGAATTACCCGCGTCGAGACAAAAAGAATCGGAGGAAAGTGCGAGTTGCGTGTCGCGAAGAAAATATAAAAACAAAGGCGAGTGTCGAACCGGCCTAGGCCTAGGCCTAGACTCGTGCCGGAGGGGCTGCGAGAAAGGTTAGCGCGCGATTAAACGATCATGTAACTGCCGCTAAACGTAGGCACGGGTTGTCGGCCGAGTGGAAGGGAAAAGGAAAAAGGCTGGAAATCGATGGAAAAACGAAAGACGAGAGACCGGTAAAGGGATCGCGGGCAGGAATGTAGAAGGACTGGTGCGCGCGGCGGGAAGAACGCGCGCGAGATACGCGTGATTTATAGGCCATGATACATTCGTAATATTCGAGTAGCGCGTTTCCAATTAACATCCCAGCTCTTCCTTCTGGCCATCGGAAGACAATCAGACGTATGTTAATAGTCCGCAATACGCGGCCGGCCTCAAGATAAGCGGAGAAATCGTCTGCCAGCCGGCTAGCGAACCGATTCCCGCATCCTGCTATGCCTCTTCTCGCAGAACGCGCTATGAATCCGCGAATTTTCTATCATTTGTCGAATCACTCAAAGATCTTGCGATCAAAAGATTTCGACATGGGTAAATTGATCGTCCACTGTATCCTAAACTCGGAACTTTAAACTTAGAATGCGCTATGAATCGGCGAATTTTCAATTTCCTTTCATTGATTTTGAGGTATTCAAAGATCTCATGATCAAAAGATTCGACCACGGGTAAACTGATAGTCTTCCATACTCGAAACTCAGAACTCAGAATATAAAACTTAGAACTTAGAACTCAGAACTTAGAAAGCGCTGTGAGTCGGCGAATTTTCCACCCTTTTCACAGATCTTGAGTCATTCAAAGCCCTCGCGACCAAAAGATTTCACCATGGGCTGATCAATAGTGCTCCATACCATGAATTCAGAACTCAAAACGACGAACTCAGAACTCAGAACTTAGAACTCCGAACCCCGAACTTAGAACTTAGAATGCGCTATGAGTCAGCGAATTTTCAACTTATTTTCACCGATCTCGAGTCAATTAAAGACCTCGCGACCAAAAGATTCGATCGCAGACAAACCGATCGTCTTTCATACTCATAACTCAGAACTCAGAACTCAGAATTGGAGAATTTTCTACCTTTTATCACCCATCGTGAGTCACTCAAAAACCTCGTGACCAAAAGATTCGACCACAGACAAACCGATCGTCTCCCACACTTTGAACTCAGAACTCAGAACTCAGAATCGGTGAATTTTCTACCTTTTTTTTACCGAACTTGAGTCATTCAAGGATCTCGTAACTTCGCGACGAAAAGATTCGATCTTCCAGCGCTACGCACCGCCGCAGTCTCGCGCGGTGGAAGTCACGCATCGGCCACGACCACCCTCGCGGCTGTCATTATCTCCGCTGTCGAGAGAAATTCCTGGAGGTCGAGGTGGACGCGCGTGGAACGAAAACGAACGAGGGAACGAAACGACAGAGGGAAGCTGTAGGAGAAAGCTGCGAGGCTGCGAGAGGTGAAAGACTGACAAGAAGCAAAAACAGAAGAGTAAAGAGGGTGAGGAAGCGAGTAGCGAAGAGGAGAGTTACCTCCTGGTGATAATGACAGTCCGAATGTACCTGGCTCATTGCGAAAAGTTGCTAGTATTTGTTATTATGCATGTGTGCGTCGATTGTAATTGGCGGAGAAAGTGAGCGAATCGAGGAAAAGTGGTGTCTCAAATTTGATGAGGCTGATACTGCATAAATTCAATTTTCTTTTTTTTTTTTAATGTATTACAGGTATGACAGGAGAGATTAGTTTAATTAAAAATATGGAAGAAAAAGTGGAGCGAATTTTACGTAGATTTCAAAAAATAATATAATTATTTATCGAGATCCGTTTTATAATCTTGAACGATGATCAAAAATATGTAAATCAGAAAATCTTCAGATATTAATAAGCAACCATAAGTTAGAAGAAAAACAGGGAACACCTAATTCGAAAATTGTAAAAACCCTCAATAGGGTTAACACGAAATAATTATTAATTAAAAGGAAACGAAAAATTACAGACAATTAAAATATTTTAATTTTTCAATTTAAAAATTCATTCACTTTCTTCTGTATTCTTTGATTCAAAATTGTCTTTAAATTGTAATAATTATAATAATAAGCACCCAAACAACAGACACCTAATACGAAAATTGTAGAGCTACTCAACAGGGTTAACAGGAAATAAGTTATAATTAAAAAAGAAATTATTTATTGAAAAAATCAGATAGTACTCTTGATGCAAAAATATATTTTTTGAGTATTTTGTGCATAACTCTAAATAATTCGCTTTCTTTCTTATATTTCTTTACAATTGCATTGATAACGAAATAACGATTTAAAACAATTGCGTATTACGCTAATTTAATTGCAAATGCTTTGCAAATTTCGTAAACTATAAAGCAAGTGCAGATGTAGTAAGTATTTATGTGATAATATAATTCTTCCAAAATTAGGATACTCGACAAGAAAACGATCTGCAGAAATTTTAAATATTTCAAATATTTTATATAATTCGAAATAATTTAAAAACTACTTCTCAATGAAACAAATTTCTCAAATATATAATAATAACAATTATCAAGTAACTTCGCCGAGTACCTAAGTAGTATTTCATGCTACCGAGTTAAACAGTTACAATGAGTTTGTTATTTAAGAATTACATCAACCCCCTGTCTCTCGATTTCCTTAGCGTCTACCCAAGTTACTGCAGTACACTATCTACAGTGACTAACATAATGTCGAAATATCATACGTAATTCGTATTTAATAATCCCTAGTTTGGAGAATTGAAACTGAAGTTAGAGTTTGAAATGAACTTTGTTACCGATACAACCTGATATCGCTGAACCGAAACTATCACCATGATCACGAGTTCGACGCTGTAAAATAAAGGGCTAATACACCCATCCATATTCATCACCACCCCTCTCTACAAATTTAACCAACATAAATTAATTAATTCCCAAGCTCTCGAAGCTACCTAATTATCATCCAACCCCAGAACCCATTTACCAATAATATTTATAAATACATCCCTGATTTCCAAAAAGAAAAAAAAAATTAAAAACGATACGAGAAACGCACCCTCAACGTCAACCCCCGTTCAAAAATAATACACGAAATCGCGAACAAAGGGAAAAGAAAAAGAATAAGGAAGCAGGAAACACGAGGACAGAATCTCGAAGGAAAGAGCAAAACGGATAATAAGGAAAAGAGCGAAAGGGAGACGCTATGATAATACAAGGGAGAAGTTATGAAAGGCCGAGTTCTCTGCCAGAGCTAATGACAGTCGGACTGCGAACACCTCTGGTGACTGAGAATCCTGGCCGTTGTTATTAAACTTATTCCACGCGGTCATCTAGCAACCGAAGCCAGGAGACCGGACGAATCATCTTCTTGTTCCTTTTATTCGCGTCCGGCGATTATTTAAATGAAAGTCGGTCCTCGTCACGGGTTCCATGGGGCATAATGACATACCTGGCTGATTAATTTTTCGTTAATAATTCCGCGTTATGGACAAGAGAAACTATTCGATGGATCGATATTATTTCTTTCTTTTTTTATTGTAATTGTAAGATTTTTTATCGCTTTATGATTATTATTATTTTCGCGATATTTTTTAATTTTGTGCACAGTTTTTGTGACGTGATTTATAGAATTGTACTTTTGGATGTAAAAATGGTCTGAGGACCCTTTAGTGTGAAATCTGTGAACACCTAAGTTGTAACGCACTGTTATTAAATAATAATATTATTATTGTAATACAGGGAATATTTTATACATGCATTTTCACGATTTTTGAATTTTACGTAAATTTTTTGCGACGTGATCTATAGAATTGTACTTTTCGATGCAAAAATCGTTTGAGGACCCCTTCGCGTGAAATCTGTGTATATTGAAGTAAAATAATTTTACGTCTTAATTTACATACGATTTCTTATTTACCGACTTAAAAATATTCTCGACTTTATGGCAGAAAGTCTTCTACCGAAATTACTATTTCCCTGTAACGAAAAAATCGACGAGTGCAAAGGGTTAATATAGTTCACGTATATTATATTTATGCGAACATTGCTGCATTGTTACTTCTACTGTTAATAACGTCATCGTACGATGGATCCATCGTCGGCGTTCGATTTGTAAAATTCTGGAGGAAACGAGGAAACTTTTGTTCCGTCTGGAAGAGGGGGCGAAGGTTGTTTGTCGTATGGAGTATTCTTTTGGCTGATTTTTCCGGGGGAGCAGAGTTGCGCGACCGGGAAAACGGAAAATCGCGGAAAATCGCTCAAAGGGAGTTTTCGTTACCGATTCGTCCTTTGTTTCTTTTCTACGAACCCCCCTCCACCCTCCTAGGGTTTACCCTCTTCGCCTCTCTTCGCTGCTTTTTTCTCCCTCGATTCTTGAAACGAGATTTTTGCCCAGGATACGAAAACGCGTTTTCTTGTTCAACAATGGGACAAAATGGCAAGAAAAGGAACGAGATCGAAAACGGGACTGAGGATCAAACGTTTGGATAAAAATTACCGATCTCTCCTTTGTCGCAGCAGCCATTGGCGCAACTCTTGTGACGCGGAATTTATTAATATGGATAAAACGTAGTCGAGGTTTTAATGCATTGAAATGACGTGTATAAAGGAAACTGACGTGCAAAGATAATGGCAATTGATCGAAGAGGTTCGTTTGAGAAATAAAATGTCGAGGGATGAAGTCGTTTATGTTTCTTTGTTGCAGTATTAATACTGTTGATTATTTTAATTAATTTAATTAATTACTTATTTAACATCGTAATATTGTTGTATTAAATACTGGCACCTTTCTATAAAATTGATCTAATCGTGGAGGAATGAATATTATATTTCGTGTGTGATTATAATATTATATAGTATTATACTCTTATGGGTTACTCTAATTATATTATATAAATAATAATAAAACAATATATATAAAGAAATCGATTTTATTAATTTATTAAGTATTAAATAATAAATTATTAATTTACCTAAGAAGAAAATTAATTACTATACTTGCATAAGATAATT
>NW_016908256.1:303704-307505 GCF_001483705.2 Eufriesea mexicana | reverse complement strand
ATTAATCATTTATTATTTATTAATCAATACAGTAATAAAATTTATTTATTTGTATATATTATTTTATTTTATTATATATTATTCATTCACAGAAAATTCTTTATCGCACTATAGACAGTGTGATGAAAATTTTCACAAAATCTCTAGAATCGAATGTACCGAAGAGTATATAAGAACATACTAATTATCAAATTCGACACGTAAGGCAACAATCTTGCCGATACTTTCACGTGAAATTCGTAATTGAATGAAGTTTCGTAATTCCAGCTGTTCGAGTTCATCGTTCCAGCAGCCGAGGAAAAAGATGAGGAACGACGCTCGTCCGATAATTATAGTAATTTCGTGGCCTAATTGCCGATTAATTATTAACATTGTATAGCCTACATTACCCGGCATCGACGTTTCAATAAAATATTCACGTAATCTTTCGTAACCCGTTTGATTAATTACTGACGTAGCCGCATTTGCTCGTGCTATTAAACTTCATCGTATCCATAAAGATCGAGATCAACCTTATTTGCATATTATTATTCGTTATACCCAGAGGGGTCATTAAGCATGATGAAACTGCAACGCGGACCGATACCATCTGAATGGTTTCTGTCGATATCAATGGATCGGAACCGTAATGAATCAAGCCCAAAATCGTCTGGATCTGAATTTATTAACAGGCTGACATCGATCGACCGCAACTGACGCGAGCAACCGCCATCTTTTTTCCAGGGAAGTTACTCGAGAAATAGAAATCTGTATTGCGTTCATTTTTCATCGCTTCCTGCGTTTCAATATCTTCGGGAATTTCTTAAAAAATTCATTACATCCAAATTCTGGGAATAATAATAGAGTCTATCGAGTTGGAAAATAACTAGTGTCAGATTTCAGTACTCAGGAACGATTCTAATTAATTAAATATAATTTTCGATTAGAGAAAAACGACCACCATTTTGAATATTAGATATTAAGAGGAATGACATTATTTCTTGACCAATTTTCTATTTTTGTGACATTAATTACCGTGTTATACTCATAAATGAATTTTGAATATTTCAAAATGTCGTATTATTTATAATTTTAATTTTTAAAAAATGTCTACCATTTTGAATATTAGATATTAAAGAGAAGGACATTATTTCTTGGCCAATTTTATATTTTTGCAGAATTAATTACCGTATTATACTCATAAATGAAGTTCGAATATTTAAAAATGTCGTATTATTTATAATTTTTATTTTTAAAAGATGTCTACCATTTTGAATATTAGATATTAAAGAGAAGGACATTATTTCTTGGCCAATTTTATATTTTTGCAGAATTAATTACCGTATTATACTCATAAATGAAGTTCGAATATTTAAAAATGTCGTATTATTTATAATTTTTATTTTTAAAAGATGTCTACCATTTTGAATATTAGATATTAAAGAGAAGGACATTATTTCTTGGCCAATTTTATATTTTTGCAGAATTAATTACCGTATTATACTCATAAATGAAGTTCGAATATTTAAAAATGTCGTATTATTTATAATTTTTATTTTTAAAAGATGTCTACCATTTTGAATATTAGATATTAAAGAGAAGGACATTATTTCTTGGCCAATTTTATATTTTTGCAGAATTAATTACCGTATTATACTCATAAATGAAGTTCGAATATTTAAAAATGTCGTATTATTTATAATTTTTATTTTTAAAAGATGTCTACCATTTTGAATATTAGATATTAAAGAGAAGGACATTATTTCTTGGCCAATTTTATATTTTTGCAGAATTAATTACCGTATTATACTCATAAATGAAGTTCGAATATTTAAAAATGTCGTATTATTTATAATTTTTATTTTTAAAAGATGTCTACCATTTTGAATATTAGATATTAAAGAGAAGGACATTATTTCTTGGCCAATTTTATATTTTTGCAGAATTAATTACCGTATTATACTCATAAATGAAGTTCGAATATTTAAAAATGTCGTATTATTTATAATTTTTATTTTTAAAAGATGTCTACCATTTTGAATATTCGATATTAAAGAGAAGGATATTATTTCTTGGCCAGTTTTATATTTCTGCAAAATTAATTACCGTGTTATGCTCATAAATATCGTCTTATTTTGTTTCTTGGATTTTGAGGTTATGACAAATCATTCTTATCCAACAATCTCTTCGCTCTTCCAAAATCTCCTAACCTAAACATTATCCTACTACCACAGGACAAACCCATGAATTTAACACGTTGACTACCACAATGAAATTTCCATTCTTCTCAGAATATAACAAATTATCAAACAATGTAACAAAATAAATAAATAAACAAATAAGAACAGTGCACTGTCTATTTCCTAACATCCACTATTTATTATCGTTGTTCAAATTTTTAAAAAGATGGTTCAAATGAATCAGTACCACCATGATAATCAACATATTAATTCCCAAATCAATGAACTCGGATATAAACCAAACATAAAATAGAATAAATAAAATAACAAACTCACCACAAATGCACGTAGTCTCCAATTCCATATCCTGACATCTTCGTGCATCGTCAACCAGCAGTGATCTCGAGACCTGGATCTATCTCAATCGATCGAAAGAGCCCTGAAGACAGACAAAAGAAGGGCCCGCCCGTTAATTACATCGATTAATTAAAATTACACACGACCCAAAAATAAATCAAAAATAAAATAACAAACTCACCAGAAACGCACGTAAACTCCAATTCCATATCCTGACATCCTCTCAGGTGAGCCCTTGTACAGTGATCTGGAGACCTGGATCTATCTCCAATCGATCGAAAGAGTCCTGCGAACAGACAACAGAAGGGCCCGCCCGTTAATTACATCGATTAATTAAAATCATACGCGGTCAGTGGCGCAGAAGTACGAGAGGAGCGTGGCGGATTAATGAACGTAATTAGCAAAAATTTCAGAGGGACTTTTACTCGGGCCGGACTCCCAGGATGGTTCCTTGCCCTTTCAACGGCCCCGTCCCTTTCTCTCCTCGCCGTTTACCGGAGTCGGCCGGGAAAAACTCATGTTATTAAGCCACGGCAAAAGTACTCTTCGTCCCTCCGTCCTTTCTTCAGCGCCGCCGCCGCCGCCAGTGGCTCCCTCTGCCCTCGACTCGTCTTCCTCCTCCGTGCCGGTGCTCGCTAGATTAGTTCATTACCCGGCTAGCCGTGTCTTCTGTTTTTGCATGCCGTGGAAATAGATTTGTTGCAAGATCGACGCTGCGTTCTTGCGTGCGCTCTACAGGGTGTCCCGCGCAATTGGCACGAACTCGAGCTGTACACCCCGCGACACGGTGGCCGATGAAAAGAATAGCGAACATCGTGGGAATGTTTGCCAAGTGTTTTCCATTCGTATCGAGTGCGTGTCGAGGGTACAGCGAGGGTGGTTGAGTTTCGGGCGCCGGAATGGTCGAGGGATGGAGGTTCGAGGAGCAGGCTGCGGGAGAATAAGGAGACGATGAGAGTGGCGAATTGTGGGAATGTTCGCGAAGTGTATTGAACGTGTGCAGAGTGTGTATTGTATATTTAGTTAGAGTGCTTGAGTTTTGGGTGTTGGAATAGATAAGGGATGGGGGTTCGAGGAGCAGGGTGCAGGGGAATAGGAAGACGAAGGGAGTGGCGAATTGTGGGAATGTTCGCGAAGTGTACTGAACGTGTACAGAGTGTATGGTATATTTAGTCAGAGTGACTAAATAGCTTGGGCATTGAAATGGTTAAGGGATGGATATTATCAACATATTATTAATTATTAATATAATATAAATATAAATGTAACGTATAATAATAGTATA
>NW_016908256.1:296447-303176 GCF_001483705.2 Eufriesea mexicana | reverse complement strand
ATCGAATATATATAAAGTTAACGTATTAATTATATATAAAATATTAAATAATATATTATATAATACATTTGTATATTATATAGTTGTATTTATATAGGTGTACATTATATAATATATTATATTATGTGTCATCGAATACAGTAGAGGCTCCTTGACCTAGCCCAAACCATTGGGTCCCACACATTTGTTGCTCGTCGCACACCACTAGTATCGAGTGTGTATGAAGTTAACGTTGAATGTATATGTATATACAGCGAGAGCGTTGAAATGTACGAAGAGATGATGGATTGGGATTAGATTTTGGTTATCCATTGTGTTGTCTTCGAAACTGCATCGCGTGGAGTGTGCTTTGATGCTGATGTTTCTTTAAGACAGACCCGAAGAAGCGAACTGTAACGTTCACGAAGGGTTGACGACAAAGAAGATCTTCACGCGATGGTAAAGTCGAAGACGACACAGTGGATAGGGTAAGTAATTATCGCGAAAGCCTCGGATCTGATAAGGTTTCGTTTGGAAGAGAGCAAGATATAAAGAAGGAATCTACTTCTATGTCACTCTTCGATGGTTATTAACCCTTTCACACCTGCAGACGTCGTATCACGTCACGCTGCAATATGGCGTCGTATAATACAACGTCCATGGGTTTCAAAACTGTTAGAGCTTAGAAAATTCTTTCTCAACGAGATCCAACTGTTCTAACATGTCCAGCCATGTCTTCAGGAGTGAAAAGGTTAATAGTAGACAAATTGTGGATTAATGATAAATTAGGGGTCAAAGGACCCCTCTCAAAATTTACTTTATAAATCGTACATTTATTGTCATTTCTTTGGCTCATCTGACTTCCTGCAAATTCTCATATTATATGATTTTTCAATTCCTCGCTTTCCGTTTTTCTCTTAACTTATTTTTCACCGAGGAAAATTCCTTGCATACCTTATATACCACGAAGGGGCATCTAACCCCCTATGGTAAGAATAGGTATGTGTAAAATATCCGTACGTTTAGTGTTAAATAGTGGATATCACTTTTCTGTTTCAACAGAATTTTGATTAATGTCAACCATTTCTCCCAACCCTTAAATTTCTTCTGTTCACTCACTCATTTTAAGTATAGTATATTGTATCTTTTATGGGCCAACAACAACTCTAGATGACTCTGTACTATATTTTTAATTTTCTTATTATCAAAGGGTTATTACCCACTAAGATAAATAAATAAATAAATAAATAAATAGGTCTAAATTGTCGACTTTGAGTGTGGTTATCTGCTAGAATGACCATGTCGATGCAACCATAAGCTGACTATAGACGAAACATTCTTCCTGTTTCTCCTCATTCCTCCTCCTCTCTAATAATATTACATTATAGAGTATCGTGTGTCACATGCAATGGAAAGTCAGTTTCCCCGCAGTATCGTACATATTCGACACATGTGCCCGCGTCCTATCGGCACATGGAAAATTTCCGCGGTGTCGCGATCGGGAAATTAATTTTACACGCGCTAATGCATCGGTGCAATTCGTGAATAATAAATTTCTTGGAATAACAATATCGAACGCGAGCGCGCAAAAGCATCCCTATTCCTCGAAGCGCCACGAAAGCTGCTCACGAAAGCTTAAATCGCGCGATACACAGAACGAGATCAGTCTATTTACACGTAGCAATTTCTGCCCACTTACTACAACTTCCAAAGCAATTTCAGAATTAAAACACGAAACCGTAAACTTCGAGCCGCGAGTTCCTCTCGGGAAAAAAAGAAAGAAGGAAAAGAAAGAAAAGGGAACGTTCAACGTGGCCCATAAAATTCTTTCGCCACGCAACTCCTTCGTTCTCCATTTCGGTCGCGTAATTCACGCGAAAATATAGCCCTCGAAACGAAGGTTCCGTGCGAAAGGCGGGGGTGGTGTGCGTATCGTGCGTCGCTATCCGGTCGTTCATCATTTTCCTAGTAATTTTCCTTGGTCCGATAATCGCGCGGAAAATATTGCCCCCGGGCCCTTGCGTCTCTCGTTCGCAACCAGTTCAGACGGCCACGAGCAGATACGCTACTGGTCAAGAGTCTTGGGACACCTTCGTAGGAAACGGGACGATTATCGCGAGGGGTTGTTCTGAGAAATTATTACACATTAACGAAACTTATGGCGATTGTCACTTGTTGTTAATTATATTATCGAGAAATCTAATTTTCGCAGTTTAAAGTTCGTGAAAAATTATAGTCTTGAATGCCAAGTGGTGTTTAATTCTTTGCGGCACAGGATTTCAGATAATAAAATAAATTTATGTTGCATAGAAATTTTATTGCGTATTAAATTAAACAAATTGGTATATTTTTGTTAATAAAGGAATGACAAAATGCAAAAATATACTTAATTGAATTTGTTGTTATAGGGTGGGACTCAAATAGTCAACCTACCGTCCCACGTTGAATGTTGCCAACATAAGCGAATATATTTGTAATATTTATCGAAGGTATTATCAACTGCTTTACATAAATAAGACGAAATATAAACCTACGTTGATGACGCTATTGCAATATTTCGAGGTGGGACTAAAAATGCCTCAACACGCATTAGAGTGCATCAAAAAGGTGGGGCACTTTTAATCCCAGCGTGCCCCAAAGAGTTAATATATGAGCATGTGTCGTGAGAAGAAAAGAATTCCATAATTCCAATTTCCTTTTTAATTCCTATTGAGCAATTAATAACATTATTAATTAATTATTAATACTTTTCGTTAAATATCGAAATTTGATATTTGAGGTTAAATAAAAATGATCATCGATGATGCTGAAAAGTATCGATAATGTTAATAATCCGCCAATGAAAAATGGAAGAAAAAGAAAAAATGTAAATTATGGAATTATTTTCAAAAGCTTTCGATATTATAATGTGATATATTAATTATATACAATATCGATGACATTTATAATTAATCAAAGATAAGCATCGATTATGTTATTGATTATATATATAATTATTGAATTATTATTGTATATAAAATAAATATATCCAATCCGATAATATCGAATGTATTTTCATTATCATCATCATTATCGTCAACCCAACTCGGTGACCACTAATACATAAATAAAATTATTGAATTATTATTATATATAAAATAAATATATTCACTTCGGTAATATCGAATGTATTATATTTTTATTACCATCATCATTATCGTCAACCTAACTCGATGACCACTAATAGATAAATAAAATTATCGAATTATTATTGTATATAAAATAAATATATACGTTACATACATATATAATTATTAAATTATTAATAACTATAATTATTGAATTAATATTGTATATAAAATAAATATATCCACTCGATAATATCGAATGTATTTTCATTACCATCATCATTATCGTCAACCTAACTCGATGACGACTAATACATAAATAAAATTATTGAATTATTATTGTATATAAAATAAATATATCCACTTCGGTAATATCGAATGTATTTTCATTACCATCATCATTATCGTCAGCCTAACTCGATGATCACTAATAGTATCAATCACATCCAATCCACTTTACATAATAAGTGTCATAATACCTCCAGCCAGGAACACATTGAATTTACTTTTATTACCAGTATCGCTATCGTGAAATCATAATAATAAATGCGATCCTGCGTGCACCTATTCATAAAATAAACTAATTTCCCGAAATTTCGATCAACCCGATACTTACACGACGTAACCATCGTCATAACCGCGGGTGCCCAGGGCCGCGAAGAATTAACGCCATTTCCCAGCGGGGGAAATTACGCAGATCGCATAATTACTGATAAAAAGTCGTTGTAACCCGACGTTCCTTTCGCCAGCGATAAGATCGCGGGTTGCGTGCGAGAAATAACAATAATTGCGTTACGTTTCGCTAAAATGCGTTCCTAATCACGCTTTTCATCGTGTGCCGCTTAAGGAGCGTGCAAAGGCAACGAAAATTGCGGGATCCAGAGGCGTGCCGGCAACACGCGTGCAAACTCCACGTGCAGGTGGCGGTCGGAAAAGCGGAATTAAGATTTTTAACGGGCTCTGCCGCAACAACGTAGCCGCGTATCTCGTTAAGTTACAACGTTATATCGAAGCGTGGCTCGCGTGGCCACCATGCCTCTGCCGACGCCATGATAACTGTTGGCACAGATCCCTATTTCAAATAACGTTGCTCCAATGCACAGTGTGCCCTGACCCTCGTGATTTTCTAATTCGCCATTCCCTTTTCCAAATTTGGCTTTATTGGCTGCTGTAGGGGTTGAAGGAATCTTTGCTATGCGAGTGGTAAATAATTTCGTATCAGTATGGAATTGAGGAACCATATACTAAATATATTATTATGATAAGTATACTTGGAGTTTTATTTTTCTTTTCTTGGTTAAATTGTATAAAATGTTTGACAAGTTTGTTAATAAATAAGGAAAAAGTTATTCAAAAGTTATACCTGATAGTGTATGTCTAGTATTTATTTTATTATTAACGAGTTTAAAAGAAAATTAAAAAATGTATTTGTTACTGGTATCATTAATTATTAACATTTGTGATCAAGTTTTTGATTTATGGATCCTATGTTTGCAAATCAGGGACGAATTTGTGAATTATTTTCTTTTTCAACGTGTCCATAGAAGATTGAAGATTTTTATACGAAAATGTGAATTATTTGCGATTCCCTTTTCCAAATTTGATTTTATTGACTCCTGCAGGGGTACGGAGATCCCATAGGAATCGAAGGAATTTTTGCTATATGAGTGATATATAATCTGGTATCAGTATGGGGTTGAGGAACCATATATATATCACTGTGATAAGTATACTTGGATTTTTATTTATTTTTCTTTGCTTAGTTAAATTACATAAAATTTTTAGGAAGTTTGTTAATAAACGAAGAAAAAGTTGTTTATGTACATCTGAAAGTATAAGTGTCGTATTTATTTTATTATTAACTGGTTTAAGGGAAAATTAAAAAATGTATTTGTCATTAGAATTATTAATTATTGATTTTTGTGATTGAGTTTTTGATCTGTGGACATAATGACAAATGTGTGAATTACTTTCTTTTTCAGCGTGTCCCTAATTGAAGATTTTTATACGAAACTGTGAACTTTTTGGTGCTGCAGAGGTCCTTCTAGTTTCCTGATCCCGATGCAGAGTTCAGGAATACTGGGTTTATAGGTTCGCCGTTATATGCAAATACCGACCTTCGAAAAATTCAGTTCGCGATATCGAGCTGAAGCTGTGTACGATACTTGTACGATTTTTAAATGAAGAAATACACTGAAGAACACTCGTAGGTTCTCAATTTCCCTGGAGAACCGCGACGACAAGAGAACCCGAAGAGGAATGATGCTGCTCGCGAGGATTCTAAATAGCGAGGTGATTCAAATGGACGAAAGAGAATAGAATAAATATAAATGATATATTTATGAGTACCAGTATAATTAAATACACTACGCAAAATTTACGAAGATTTAATCATTCATGATTCAGAAACTAAAGAATATGGGGCACATTTCTGTATGTCATTCTTTATCAATTATAATCTGTAATTTCATCCTAACATCCTACTAAAATAATAATTTCATTCTAATAAAATCTGTAATTTCATCCTAAATACCTAAAATATTTATAAATATTTAGAAAATCATTTTGCACGCTATCTAATATTATATCGCGTATTTATATTATTTATTGCAATATAAAATAAATAAATAAATATTGGCCCAAGTGTTGCAGCTACTCTTGGTAATCTTCAATTAGTCAGTGAAAAGAAAAAATCTTTCTCAGACCTCGACAATAGACGATCAATTAATTTCATCCTAACATCCGACTAAAATAATAATTTCATTCTAATAAAATCTGTAATTTCATTCTAAATATCTACAATATTTATAAATATTTAGAAAATCATTTTGCACGCTATCTAATATTATATCGCGTATTTATATTATTTATTGCAATATAAAATAAATAAGTAAATATTGGCCCAAGTGTTACAGCTACTCTTGGTAATCTTCAATTAGTCAGTGAAAAGAAAAAATCTTTTTCAGACCTCGACAATAGACGATTAATTAATTTCATCCTAATATCTTAATAAAATAATAATTTCATTCTAATAAAATCTGTAATTTCATCCTAAATACCTAAAATATTTATAAATATTTATAAAATCATTTTGCACGCTATCTAATATTATATTATTTACATTATTGCATTTATATTATTTATTGCAAAATGAAATAAACAAATAAATAAATACTGGTCCAAATGTTGCAGCTATTCTTGGTAATCTTCGACTGGTCATTGAAGAGAAGAAATCTTTCTCAGACCTCGATAACAAACGCTCCATTTCTTTCGTTTCAAGTCAAATTTGCACTGTTACAATGCACGATGAATGATTCATTCGCAGTGCAGGTGAAATACGGGAAGTAGAATATTTACACCGGTTCAATGGTGGAATTCATTTCGTTAGTCTTCAAAATGTCAGCCAGCGAAATAGCGATTAAAATAGACCACTGTGTGTCAATCTGTTATTTAAACGGCTGTTCACTCGGTCCTGGACAAGTTTAGAATTGTCACTCTCGTTGCTCGCTATGGTCGAATCATTTATTCGATTTGTCGAAAATAGAGTTAGCCTTTATTTCCTTCATTCCAGGCGTTCGTTATACATCCATAGATCCGAAAATTTTTGCGCGCTATTTAGATATTCAGATCGAGGATTTAGATA
>NW_016908256.1:292237-295227 GCF_001483705.2 Eufriesea mexicana | reverse complement strand
AAAAAATCTTTCTCAGACCTCGACAATAGACGATCAATTAATTTCATCCTAACATCCGACTAAAATAATAATTTCATTCTAATAAAATCTGTAATTTCATTCTAAATATCTACAATATTTATAAATATTTAGAAAATCATTTTGCACGCTATCTAATATTATATCGCGTATTTATATTATTTATTGCAAAATGAAATAAACAAATAAATAAATACTGGTCCAAATGTTGCAGCTATTCTTGGTAATCTTCGACTGGTCATTGAAGAGAAGAAATCTTTCTCAGACCTCGATAACAAACGCTCCATTTCTTTCGTTTCAAGTCAAATTTGCACTGTTACAATGCACGATGAATGATTCATTCGCAGTGCAGGTGAAATACGGGAAGTAGAATATTTACACCGGTTCAATGGTGGAATTCATTTCGTTAGTCTTCAAAATGTCAGCCAGCGAAATAGCGATTAAAATAGACCACTGTGTGTCAATCTGTTATTTAAACGGCTGTTCACTCGGTCCTGGACAAGTTTAGAATTGTCACTCTCGTTGCTCGCTATGGTCGAATCATTTATTCGATTTGTCGAAAATAGAGTTAGCCTTTATTTCCTTCATTCCAGGCGTTCGTTATACATCCATAGATCCGAAAATTTTTGCGCGCTATTTAGATATTCAGATCGAGGATTTAGATACAGACAAATGTGAGGCGACTAACAGCGAGAGGCGATTGATTTTCAGCGAAATTTAGCCGAGCTACGGAATTAGCCTCGGATAAGTAGTCCCTTCCGTTTAAATCACGGATGTTGTATCCCCGAAGAAACGATCGAACCTTTTTCCTCGTGTTTCACCAGACTTCTGCCATTTTAATTCATTAGATCTCTAATTGCACGAGGATGTAATATTTATGAGAATCCTGCTATACCCGTAACGAGATACTGTTAATTCTTGTCGAACCGAATGAAAATTACAGAGAGCATCTGCTGAAGAAGTAATCAAGAATCATTCACATTTCCATAACACTGGGATATTAACCGTGCATCGTAATGACTCTCTTTATCCATTCCCACTATCGTGATAAACATTAAGTTAAAGGATAGTGATTTCCTGGCCACACTCGCGCGTTGTAAAAATTGTTTCGTCACACTTATATTCGATAAAGAATTTCTAAATCTTGCATTACCTGTCTTAATAATTATAATCATTCGAGAACGATAAACGTCATTCACATTATGCTATTTCAGGGAACTTCGTCATCCAATTTCTCATAACCTAGAGAGGCATGCATTAACCCCGTGCACCCTGTGATTTAGTCCTTTGCAGGACTAACCCCCCGCAGCGAGGACATTCGCGAGTAGAAAAATACAGAGAGCTACAGAAAATGGGAGAAATTAAAAATTTTGTATATTTACGTATTACAAGTAGTATTAAACACAAATCAGTGCGTTTTAATATCCATATATTGACTTTAAATCCTGTACAGAAAAGTAACTGCGAGACGCTAAATTATACAATAGCGTAGTCCACATATATTAGACATAAATTTTAGAAATTCGTGAAATATAATTACGATCACGTGGTTATTACTATTACGAGATTTGGCAAGAAGGATTCACGACGAATTACACTGGCTACTGCAATGCAAAGGATCCACCAAACAATCCATAACCTCCTTCAAAAATATTTAACACTTTGACTGCCATGCACATTTTATATAGTACTCCCAGGAGGCCACGATAAAATTTCCATTACTGTTAGGATATAACAACGAATTATCAAATAATATGGCAAAGAAAAAGAAAAGAAAAGTTTGCTATTCGAAACTCTCTATTTATTAAATTTAAAACATTAGTATCGCCGGAGATTGGTGACACCATAGCCCCAATAAGGAGACCGGCACTGGTTACTGATGACTACCATGACAGAATTGCCTTCCACCCCGAGTTAAGGACAGGTACAACCACCAAAGAAGTAGGAAAGAAAAATAAAAATTCAGACAAAGCTAACCGTGTAAAACAAACGCTAAAACCGAGGCCAGACCCGGTCCCAGAAACGCAATCACGGTATCCGAAAAGCGAGGCAGGAAGGACAGAGAACCCTAGCGAAACGCGGTGGCAGAGGCGCTGGAATGGCGACCTCTTGGTTCCATCCGGGCGGGATGACGAGAAGGGTTGGGTATCGCGAAAGAGGGCAATAGTCAGCAAGTTGGCGCTTTCGTTGGAGCGTTTGGTCGGGCGCGATGGAGCGGGCCAGGTCGGTGTAAGCGGCGAATCGTCGGCCATTATGCACCGACAAAACTGACACCGGTTTCTCGTTAAATCGTAATACGGTTATCAGCCGGAACGTTCGACGCGCTTCGCCTCTATTCCCACGAGGGGTGGCGCGATATAGGCGAGAACAGGAAGGGTGGCAGCGGAGGCGGTGCAGGCTCGTCGCTCGCAAGTGCCGGTGTGTCTGATGGCGGCGCCATTTTTGTCGAGTGCGTATCATTATCGATTCACTTTTATCCATAGTGAATGAGCGTGTGTATAGCTGACTCTTTACACGAACAGGAAGTCGGAGGTTATTACACGGTACGGCACGGATAAAGTGGAGTACGCGTACCGACGCTCGGGCCGCGCTCTTTAAAATATAATATCGCGAGGTTGGATGGCCTGTGCGCGCCGCGCCGCTCCGCTCACACGGCCGCTGCTCCGCCGGTGTACCCGTGATTAGAGCGGTTTTTATGGTAATGCATTTCACCGGGGGCCCCGATCGTAAATTGCGCCGATGACCCTTTACTTGTTTTGCGGATGATCCCGCGCGGGTTTTACCTCGGCCGGGAGTAATTATGAAATTTCCATCGCGGCCACCCGCCGCCCCCCGTGCCCTCCCCCAGTTCGCGGACCAGTCGCCGGACACTGGCTACCGAACTTCGTTATTAATCGCGGCCCGCGACTTTCCCGTCTTTTTTCTGCACCTTTTGTTACACTTTCCCACGACTTTCGTTTTTCCAGAAGGGG
>NW_016908256.1:174922-292208 GCF_001483705.2 Eufriesea mexicana | reverse complement strand
GGGGGGGGGGGGCTGATGGAAGGTTGGGTGGCAGGTTTGAGGTTGAGACGGTATTTTTGGACGATGACTATTCAGTGTTTCGGGATGGTTGAAGAGGTTTAGGGATTTGGGGGCTTATGGTGGGGGAGTATAGATAGGTTACGGGTATAATAGCACGCTATTAAGTTTTTGCGTTTGCTGTCTTGGAAGCGAGGTACCCCTTTTTGTTCTTGACCGAAATTTTCGTGTTTAGTTTCTTTAACTTCCGAATTTTCGTACGGAATTTTTTGAATTTTTTGAAGTGCTGTACCGAATCTTTTGAATTTTTCGAATTTCTGTACTTAATTTCATGAATTTTTCGAAGTTCAGTATCGAATTTCTCGAATTTCTCGAAGTTCTTGAATTTTTCGAATCTCTGTATCGAATTTCTTGAATTCTTCGAATTTCTGTATAGAAATTCTTGAATTTTTCGAATTTCTGTATCGAATGTCTTGAATATTTCGAAGTTCTGTATCCCATCTCTTGAATTTTTCGAATTTTTCGAATTTCTGTATCGAATTTCTTGAATTCTTCGAATTTCTGTATAGAAATTCTTGAATTTTTCGAATTTCTGTATCGAATGTCTTGAATATTTCGAAGTTCTGTATCCCATCTCTTGAATTTTTCGAATTTTTCGAATTTCTGTATCGAATTTCTAGAATTGTTCAAAATTCTGTATCGAATTTCTTGAATTTTTCGAATTCCTGTATCGAATTTCTTGAATTTTTCGAATTCCTGTATCGTATTCCTTGAATTCCTTGCACTACATTTTTTTATTGAATATTTGTGTATAATCAAAGATTCGTGCACGAAGGATTAGAACGAATTTAATTAAAAAATATGCTTTTCCTTCTTTCCCTTCTGCCTAATTTTTAATCCCTATACTTCTTAAACGGTGTCTTGTGATGTTACAGTACCAGCATTGTATGTATTTCCAATTCCTTTTGCTATTTTTCGACTTCCGCAGAATTAATTGAATTTTTTAAAGTAGCTAAGTAACCTGAAAGATTTACGAACTCGCATTTTCAAATTTTATTATTCCGGTCTACAAACTTACGAAGGTTTGGTAACCTACTGACAATGAGATCTATTATCCATGCTTGGATAATTTAATAACTACTAACCTACTAACCTACGGATTGCACCAGAATTTCAATGTAACCTTTTCATCTAACTTACTCTTGAATTACTAAATACTTTCTAAATCTAATCTAAATCTAAATCTAAATCTAATATTCGAAAAGAATTTACATTTTAAGATAAGTACCTTCAAGTAGCTATCAATTTAAGCATACACAACGATATCTTTTAAAGGGTAGTAACGTTAACAGGATTTTCATGGTCGCGGTGCTTGTTTAAATCATAGTGAAACAAGTTTGCAAAGCAGTTGAAATTTTCTTCGCAATTCGATCCGAGCGTTGTGTCGAAGAAACCATCGAACGATCGATTATTCCACGGGTTCTGCATTATTCTTACAGTCACGAGCATCGTGACGAGGTTCTCGAACGATGAAACGAGACTGTAGTTGCAACAATGAATCTAGGTTCAAAAGTTTTAATTGTAGTTTTGTGTAAGCAGTAGAGATAAACAACGTCTGTTAAATCGTATTCGGTCTAAGTAGGTACCTTTCGCGTGATGCAAGGTATAAAGATATCGTAGCATTCGAATAACGTTTTCTTTAGCAATAATTACCGATGTCGCTGCCGATAATAAAAGTTTCGAAATATAATGTGTGGATTTAAAATTTTATTTTGCAATAAAGCAGTTTCTGCGCTGAATCGATGGACTTTTAAGTTCGCTTGTGCTTTAGACACGAATAACGCCGAGTATTTTTAATTACAAAATGTATCAGCGAAAAGTAACGACGCGAAAATTTCGCGATTGAAGCACTTTCGCCAACAAAGTCGCCATTTTCTTATTAATTTATATTAAATGTCAACTTGTTAGGCAGAGTCAAAATTCATGTTGGAAGATAAATTAGCCTCAACGGTTCATCAATTTCACATTTAATTACGGACTAATTAATTTTCCAATTACTTTCAAGCATCTCCAAAAGTTACACGTACGTCGTAATACCACATTGCATCACCGAAGATTATTTACATTCTGCCATTTTCGATTATTAATTACTTCATCCACGTAGCATCATTGTACTCTACATTATACGCGATGAATTTTAATTATTTTATCAAAAGTTCTCCCGCCTCTAAAGCCACACAACTTTCTTTAACAAGTATCTATATGAAAATGTAATTCTTTTCGGTAAAATCAGTCCGGTGAAATCGATCTGTTAACGGATTGAAAAAATTATTATTTTCAATTTTCGAATTTGAAGGAATACGAATATTTCCTCTATGTGTAAGAAAGTTATAACAATAACAAACTGATGGTATTGCAAAAGAAAAAAAAAAGAAATGATTGCATTATAATAATAAAGAATACCTTTTGACAAATTGTAGATACGAATTCTTGTCGGCCATTTTGGAAATTCTAGAGCTAAAGTCTTAGTCTTCATGCTATTTAAAATAATAAATAATAAATAATAAATCTTTAAATAAATTACAAAATTCTTCTTATTATATCACATATCCGATACCTAACCTCAAAGAAAGAGAAATTGACCATTTTCCTTACCATTTAAGTTCCGATGGCGCGTGCCACAGTCAACGGCAATGACGGTCACACATTCAGCCATTTTATGTGAACAATGCGCAGAATAACACAGAGTTAAGATAGGACAACATCGGGAAAAATTGTTCATCTTGGTCCTTATTTACAAACCACGTCTCTTGCACGTGATATTCACGTTTGACCCGATATCCTTACCACGACTCTCACACGACATCCTAGACCAAGGATTGTAAATAACCATGACACATACTCATTTTGACTACTAAATTTCATTCGCGTTCCTATTATCCGTCCACCCACAGAGTACTTCAAAAAATTGGAAAAGAAATAAACATAATATAAAAGCACTATATATCCTGCATGCAGCTAAATAAAACATTCCATAACATTAATCCCTGACGCCAAATTCGAAAATGCCCATTCCCCCAGTCACCCACCGAATAGCCCCGAGACAGGCGAGAATAACACAACACGACACCGTAACATCAGTCCCCGTTAAATCCAACGAACATGACACATAACCAAGCCTAATAACCCCGGGAATCGCCTTGGGGTTGCGTATATCGAAACCGCGCAACGATCTCGGCCAATGGGGCCGTACGCGTGGCGAATCAATCAATCGTAAATTCTTGCCGACGACTTTATCGTCCATGAATTAAATTCCACGCGGCGGCGAACGACTCTTAACCCGTGGTTTACAGCGCCAGTCGTTGGCGGTGCGAATGTTACGCGTACGCGGCTGTCGCGCATGCGCGCTCGGCGCGACATCTTTCGCCGGTCCGCGGATTTACGAGTGGCGTCGCAGGCAGAGAGTCGCACGGCCTGCGAGGTGCACCGAGCGGGTACGAGCTATCGTCTATGCTCGTCGATCCCTTCCACTCGCGCGTGATCTTGCGTTTCTGCCCGGCGCAAATAAGGAAATTGCCGGATAAGGGCTGGTAATGGCGGAGAACGTTCGATGCATCGATGGAAACGTTGCCGGCGAGGGGAGAACGCTGGATTAGAGCGGCCACTAGCCTAGCAGTTGCAATTAATCGCAGGTGCAGCTCGGGTGAGCGCGGCTTAACCTTTCGGCCGGCTAGAAGAGAGCGCCGGAGTCGCATGCAACACGGTTGCCAACGGACAAATCGTTCGCGTGATTTAAGCAACGAGATTATTGTGCATCGGGGGGAGATGGTGCAACCGCGTTGCAAAAATTCGACGTAAACTTTGAAAACGTACGATTTCGCGAGGGGAACGCTCAGGTTGATGTATATGCTTTTCCCGGGCGAGTTATGAGGGTTCTGATAGAGCGTTGGATACGCTCGAAGGTTGGATTAAATTATAGTTCGTGTATTTTCTCGATATTCGATAAGGGACATTAAGAATTGCTCGAATCGTTGTAGAATGGCGTGAGTTGCTTTCCATGCGCGAGCAATGGAATCTGTCGGTTGCTAGGCTCGTTTTATCGCATTTTTGTCAAGTGTATCGTTATTTATAGTTTGGATGTAACAAATCGGAGTTTTGCTTATATTTTTCTGAGCTCGGCGATATCCATTATGGTAAAATAAAAATAGAAAATTACGAAAATTAATTATTTGCCAGAGAAATGGTGGAATAAAATTATTTCATTTCGATATTTCACGCGTGCTTACGTTTAATCTAGTTATTGACTCGTATTCCTTACTTGGGCTTCAAAGTATTAAAACGAACCGTGACTGAGAGAACAAGAGAACAAGATTCAAAAATACAATAAAAAATATTTGGTCGACATATGTAATTTTGTATGGGATTATTAAAATATTTCACAAGTTTACCAGTAATAAACAATATATACGTAATACTTGATAAGCAATATAGTCGAATTAGGGTAATTAGTGGGCCTAGGGAAGAAAATAAAGTAAATCAAATATTGGAAGACATATAATTGAAGATTTACTAATTTCCTAAAAGAAATCCAAAATTCTTTCGCTATAGAGATACAACAATTCCAAGCTTTCTTTATATTTTTCTAAGCTCGATGACATTACTTACACAAAAATAAAAGAAGAAAAATACGCGTATTTTATTTCAACATTTTAAGCGTAGTTACTCCTAATTCAATCATGTCCTCATATTCGTTACTTAAGCTTCGAAGTATTAAAACGCACCGTGACTGAGAGTGCAAGGGGTTAATTAAAAAATATAATAAAAAGATCTTTGATCGACGTATGTAATTTAGCATGGAATTAGAAGAATACTTGACAGGCTTAACGGTAATAGATAATCGTTCGTACGTAATAAGCAATGCAGTTGAATTGCGGTAATTAGTGGGCCAAGGGAAGAGAACAAAGTAAATTGAATATTCGAAAACATATAACTGAAGATTTACTAAGTTCGTGAAAGAAACCCAACTAAACAAAATCCTATAAAGTAGTGCTCCAGAAGTCATCTCATAGACGCTAAGCACACGAGTACTGAAAGAAGAAAAACCAATTTAATTTCATTTCCTACGCTCCTTAATTAAGAACAGGTCGCTAACTAAATTAACTATAGGTTACCAACACAATTAACCAATTATAAAAATGATAAATTCTGAAAATACTATTAAAATGACTCTTAGCACTCGAGACGCGACCTTCAGTCACCGTTTAATAAAATTTCGAAGATTAATATTAATTAACATATTAAATTTAAGACAATGTAACAGTGTGCGAGCTATTGAAATTAAATAATTTAAAATATTAATTATTACACGATAATTTATTTACTTTTCTAAAAATATTGTCAATTTAATGTCAAAAAATCTTTCAATCCCTACTCTTCTGTAGCGAGAAAATTGTCAAGAGCAAAGGGTGAAAATACCCCTAAAGACCACTTCAACCCCTGAAAATAGTATTTTAAAATGATCCAAATTTACAGCCACGTCGTCCTTGCACTCCAGAGATGACCTTTAGTTACCGTTTAATAAAATTTCGAAGATTAATATTAATTAACATTAAATTTAACACAATGTAACAGTGTGAAAGCTATTGAAATTAAATAATTTAATATATTAATCATTACACGTTTATTTATTTACTTTTCTAAAAATATCGTCAGCTATATGTCAAAAAATCTTTCAATCTCTATTCTTCTGTAGCGAGAGAATTATCAAGAGCAAAAGGTGAAAATACCTCTAAAGACCACTTCAACCCCTAAAAATAACAAATTCTGTAAATAGTATTTTAAAATGATCCAAATTTACAGCCATGTCGTTTTTACACTACAGAGACGACCTTCAGTTACCGTTTAATAAAATTTCGAAGATTAATATTAATTAATATATTAAATTTAATACAATGTAACAGTGTGCAAGCTATTGAAATTAAATAATTCAATATATTAATTATTACACGATTATTTATTTACCTTCCTAAAAATATCGACAATTTTATGTCAAAAAATTTTTCAATCCCTACTCTTCTGTAGCGAAAAAATTATCAAGAGCAAAGGGTGAAAATACCTCTAAAAACGACTTCAACCCCCAGCACAGCCACCAATCTTTTTCCTCCACCCCTAATTACAATCCACTGGAAAAAATCGGCATCGGGGCCATAAGTACCCTAATCTCCTAGCCTTTTGACACTCCATGTACCCCCTTCCCCCCATCTCGCCCCTCTCCCCTAGCAAAACCGTCGTTTACTAGAATATGCATCTGCCATGGGCGGGGGAAAAAAGGAGAAAGGGGGGAAGGAACCACAAACAACGTAATCGCGTTAAGAAGGAAAGTCATATCCTGAAACCGGTACGGTATTAAAGGTGGAAAAAGGAAGCTGAGGAAAAAGGCTTACAAGCCGGCAGTGTCGGAAGACGGAAGAGAGCGAGTACGATTTTGCACGTAGTAGCTAACGGGCCGTGCTTTTATGTTAATATCTCACGTACAAGCCAGGAAGTGCGGGAAACGCTTTGAAGGGTGGCGGTTGGAAGAAAACGAAGAGCGAAGGACTCGGGGGGGGCAGAGAAAAGGCACCGGATGGCGAGGATCGACTCGTCGAACGAGTTGTAACGCCGTCCCGGCGCTCGCATGAGATTAATCAAAGTCCAAGTAGGTGTTCGTACGATTTAACGAGAGAGGCTCCGAGTGGATCCCCGCCTTTCTTTCGAAATTTCTCGCGATCCTCGGGCCGCTCTGTGCCCCGCCTGCCCCTCGCCCCCCGCGGGGCTACCTGGTTCCACGTGCATGTAAATGAAGCCGGAACGAGTCTGCTACCGGGCGGATTGATTAAATTTCAAGGTGTGATAACGAGAGGCATGTAATAGTGCTGCGGAGCATGCAACACACTATTACAATGCGGCATTATATTTTTAATTACTGCGTCAGATCGATGGCGAACGCGACCCACGAATTTTCTTCGGTGTAATGGTATTTATCAGGGGATGTTGCATCGGGGAAAGGAGAGGAGAAGTGGGAAACGATAGATGTGTTTGAATTTTCAGTGTGAGGAATGAACAGATGCGTTTTGGATTTTGGGAACGAGAGTGGGGACTGAACCGATATTTTAGGAGAGGTATAACAATTTTGATTTTGTTACAGGTAAAACTGTTTTCTGGATTAAATAGTTATACTAGGCTTAATTGTGTTTAGGTTTATATGTTCATACGGGAACGAGAGTGGGGACTGAACAAATATTTTAGGGAAGGTATAACAATTTTGACTTTGCTTCAGATGAAACCGTTCTTTGGATTAAGTAATTATTATACTAGGTTTAATTGTAATATTTATATGTTATGGTAGATATGGGAACGAGAGTGGAGACTGAACCGATATTTTAGTGGAGGTACCACAATTTTGATTTTGTCACAGGCAAAATTGTTTTTAGAAATAAATAATTATTATACTAGGTTTAATTGTAATATTTATATGTTATGGTAGATATGGGAACGAGAGTGGAGACTGAACCGATATTTTAGTGGAGGTACCACAATTTTGATTTTGTCACAGGCAAAATTGTTTTTAGAAATAAATAATTATTATACTAGGTTCAATTTATATGTAACATTTATATGCTATGGTAGATATGGGAATGAGAGTAGGGCCTGAACCAATATTTGGGGTAGTATCAAAATGTTAACTTTGTTACAGGTGAAATTGTTTTTTTGGATTAAAGAATTATTATACTGGGTTTAATTGTGACATTTATATGTTATGGTTGATATGGGGATGAGAGTGGAAACTGAACTGATATTTTAAGGGAAGTATCACAATTTTTGTTTCAGATGAAACTGTTCTTTGGATTAAATAATTATTATACTAGGTTTCATTTTAATATTTATATGTTATGGTAGATATGGGAACGAGAGTGGAGACTGAATCGATATTTTAGTGGAGGTATCACAATTTTGATTTTGTCACAGGCAAAATTGTTTTTAGAATTAAATAATTATTATACTAGGTTTAATTTATATGTAACATTTATATGCTATGGTAGATATGGGAATGTGAGTGGGGACTGAACCAACATTTTAGAGGAGGTATCAAAATTTTAACTTTATTATAAATGAAATTGTTTTCAGAATTAAATAATTATTATACTAGGTTTAATTGTAACATTTATATGTCATGGTTGATATGGTAATGAGAGTGAAGACTGAACCGATATATTAGGGGAGGTATTACAATTTTAACTTTGTTACAGGTGAAATTGCTTTCAAGATTAAATAATTATTATACTATGTTTAATTGCAACATTTACATATTATAGTAGGTAGGATAAATTGTTATTGCACTGTAAGATATAGTTATATTTAAATATTTTGCACTAATTTAGAATATTTCAGTAATGGTATTTAAATTGAATTGGGGGTTTATAACTAAAATAGTAAACTTACTTAACACAGGATTGGGAAGTTGGCATCTTAATTTTGGATATCTTCTATGCTTTTAATTATTTGCCATAAAAGATGTCGTACGGAGCATAAGGGTTGAAAACTGTTATAGCAACGATAAGAAATCACTGTTTACTATAAGAGTTGTAATTTTAACAGGAGCTGCCTCGGAAAAGAGAAAGATATCGATATTAATTAATTACAATCAATTTTCCAGTGCTATAATTAACCGCGGTACACGTGATTCCTTATACGTACCGTGACTATCCTTAATCAGTGACCTCTAATTAACCCGAGTTTCTCTATCACGCGTATGTTCTCATGTTTAGAAGATAAAACGAGCATTTTAATACAGGTGCATCACGAAAACTTCTGCTATGAGAACATAAACGTTAATATTATTAATATCCAATTTGAATCACTATAAACGATCAATTTTTTCACGAATTCGTCCCTGTTGCATAGAATATTTTAAAATATTTTAAATACGTATTTAGTCATCTCTTAAATTATAGCTTTTCCGAAGACCCTGGATTAAATAAAACTCTAAGCAAAATATTACAAAAATTCTTATACCACGATTTTTTGAAATACCTATTAAAAGAAGATCAACAAATATAAAGCTAATTTATTAAAAAATAATTCGCCAGACAAAAGTTCTTCACTCCATTCCTCTCAATAGAGCCGAATATTAATTCCTCTAAATAACTCGGTATTCCTCTGCAAATATTAAACAATTTTTAAATTATACATTCCAGGGAGCTGTGAAATAATTGAAATATTCTCCGAACGTTCGTATTCATGCAGAAAGCATCGAATCTTTTGCCTGTTCTAACGTCCCTAGAAAATTAAGTACAGCAGCTGCGGGAGAAATAATCAGAATTGCAGGAATTTCGTAGCTCCTGTTCGCAAAGAAACTCGACCATCCACACTGTCCTCACGCACACGTGTCAGGAGCAACACCGATACCACACTGGGCACATGCCCGCACGCTTGCGGAATATCAACGATATCGAGCAGGCATTATCCTGGACGACTCAATCCTCCGCAAGACAAATGTCGTTTCCTTCTTGCTCTGCGCGGAAGCCTGAATAACGGTAGAGAGACCGGCGGTGAAGGAGCTGTGGCCAGGGAAAACGCGTAATTAAGAACATTCAGAGCGTGTTAAAACGATGTATCCAGTTCAAAGTCCAAGTATCTCTTCCATCTTCCCCTACCAGCTCCTCCCGTCGCGATTTAATAAATATAATCGAACACAACGATCGATACGTGCCATTATACACCTGTGTTCCCGGAACGAAATTAACCCTGTTAACTGCTCTTCCCTCGTTTTATCGCCGATCGACCCGGCAACACCACGGAATGTCCCAGCTGAAACGTAAACGTTGCAGCTGACTTCGCCAACTTCCGGCCTGGCTAACTCGTAACTTCGTCCCGCAGTTTCTGCTGCGAACTCCGAGGGACGACTCAACGTGCCGCCATCTTAATTCTTCGCATCCGGTTCGGAGAAGCCGATGATTTCGCCCATGACGAGTGTCACAGACTGCTACGCGCCCCGCCGACGTCGAAACTACGGCTGTCGATGCTGATTGGGTTAACGAGAGTCGTTGCATCGGCAAATCCAATCGAGCTGAAGAAATGGGGGAAAAGAAAATTCTCGGCCGACGCGGGGTGCCTCGAGAATGACGATGGCGATGGTGGTAGACGAGGATCGATGCAGGTGAGAAAGGTTCTTAGATACTGTTCCTACTATGACCGGTCAAATGACCGTTTTTAACCCTTTGCACTCGAGAGGCGACCCTCAGTTGCCACATAATCATCTAAAGATCGATGTTAATTAGTATACCAAATTTAAAATAACCCAATGATGCGTGGAATATTGACTTTATGGCAGAAAGTCTTCAAATTACTATTTTTCTGTAACGAAAAAATGGGCAAGCCGAGTGTAAAATTTCGATTAGAATTTCCTATATACAACTTGCATCATAATTGCATGATAAAGCATTGCAATTGTGTTGTATTTTGGTAATTAGTCTGCGTGTTCAAGTTCCTGGCGTTTTCAGAAATGCCATTTTGAAATTTCAGAAGCTAATGTGTGATCCCTAGCTTATGTTTTAGAGATTTCTATGCGATATGCAATATGTTCGAATTTGAGAAATGAAATAAGTGTGATGGGTTTGGAATTCTTGAAATGGGGATGCATCTGTGTCGAGATTGTGTGGGTAAGGTAATGTGGAACTTGTAAAATATGAAAAATCGACATGTGCTTTGTGAAAATCGGAAAACAAATTTTTTTTTTAATTAAATACAATATTTTTCTCATTTTTATATTCGAGACTAACGTCTCTGCTTATTTCGTTTGAATATTTTTGTGACTATAAATATAATATAAATTTAGAATTCTTCTACGAATATAATTATAAATATAAATGTAAATTTAGAACTGTATAAATATAAATTTATAATTCCTACTATACGATAAATATAAATTTAGAATTCTTCTATGAATATAATTTATGGAATAAAAATGAAAGACTCGATTGGTAAAAATTTGCGATATACCTTCTGAACATTTCCATAACTAATGGTAAATGAAAATTTAAAATTCCTATACGAATATAATTAAAGGAACAGTAAAGATTATTAAATAAAAATGGAAGATTCGATTGGTAAAAATTTGTGATACGTCTTCCGAATATTTTCATGACTGACTGTAAATATAAATTTAAAATTCTTCTACAAATACAATTTAAGAAATAGGAAAAATTATCGAATAAAAATGTGGAAAAATAAAAATGTGATAAAACTTTGTGATATACTTTTTAAATATTTTCATGACTGATTATAAATATAAATTTAAAATTCTTATACGAATATAATTAAAGAAACAGGAAAGATTATTAAGTAAAAATTGAAGATTCTATTGATAAAAATTTGTGTTGGACCTTCTGAATATTATCACGAATGACTGTAAATACAAATTTAAAATTCTTCTACCAATATAACTTAATAAAGAGACAGGATTAAATATGGAAGATGAAATTTAATAAAATTATACAATATAAATATACAGTACAAAAATTGGAAAGATGCCTGAGAAAGTAATAACGAAATTACCAATATTTCTCTATTTTTCACTCGCGGGTTACCTCGACACGCAAGATTTTCGTGGATCACATGCAAAACTTGGAAACAGAAATAATTCGGGAACGGAGTTAAGAGATTGAACAGCTATGCAGAATCTAGCATTGGAAATTACGAATGGCGAAAGCAGAGAACTAGTTAATGGGATTGTTGGACCAAGATTCGAAGTTGAATTTTTGCTGGACCAAAGCCATAGCCAATTAACTTGTTAGCTACGTAATACACGACTTTTCTTTCCTCGAATTTAATATTCGGAATGGGTGCCATTTGCATTCAGAAATTAAGCGTTCTACTTTTAACTCGCGATGAAAGATATTGTTTTCCCGGCCTGCCTCTTTGCTTCTCTCCTACCCCTACTCCGTAGATTAAATTAAAAATCTGTAAAATCAATCGTGCATCTCGTTATTACCGTAAAAAGAATCCACGGAGAGACCTTAAATACGCCATCTTCGATCCTCCTCCATTTTATTTATTTTTATTTATTCTTTATTCATCTCGTGCTCATAGCTGGTGGCTCATTGCTAACAAGATGACAGCTGCAGACATAATTTACTCTAGCTGTACTATTTAATTCTTGTCTCTGGCGCATCTCAAGAAAATTACTCACTGAATATGCAGATGAGCCATCTTAAAGTTGATTAGTTGCGTTTAAAGAGGACAGGACCGCGTTCCACCAGTGTGCGCGAGGAATTTATCAAAGGAGCCAAGGGCAGGGGAAATTCATACGGGACATTTCAGCATTTTATCGGACAAATCGATTACCAAACAATTCGCGAAACGATCTAACACCGAAGCAATGACGTAAACGCGAGCAGCGCAACTCGAGGGAGAAAATAATGTCCGTATAGTGATTTTTATTAATTTCGCCTGCACGCGCTCTCCTCTTTCATTTTTACGAGAGATCCTCTGATATTTTATTGGAATTCAATATTCGATATCGCGATGGCCCGTTATTAAATACTGTTCATAGAATATTTAATTGCTCGATAATTGTTGTAATATTATAAAGTGCGTTTAATACCGGCGGTGACAAATGTGTTTATTTCGTGACAAATTAATTGCAGGCGAAAATCTTATAAATCCGATAAATTATCGTATCCGTTAAAATTTTAATTGGCTCGTTTGTCACGAGGAAATATACATAAATTTCCTTTATGAGAACGGTAAGGATATGAAATATTTATCCTTTGTTTTTAATAATGAAAAAGGAAGCACGTGTTCGTGCAAATGAATTGTTCTATGAAATAAAATTCGTATTTCCAATTTATCGTCTTATCTTTTCGTATTTTAAAGATACGTTGATATCGGTGTGATTATTAGCAGATAAAATAGAGATAATTGTTGGAATTAAAAATATTTCATTCAGGGAATGAAAATTATAAAATTATTTTCCTTGAATTAATACCACGATTATCGAATGAAATTGCTCGATGAATTAATGGAAGATACGATTGTCGAGGAAGTTTTAATAGATGCAGATGAATTATAAAGCCAGTGAAAACTTTAGTCGCGAAATTTACAAACGTATCTATTTCATGTTCTAATTCAACGCGAAATTCCATAAAGTACAGGTTCTTACGCTAGATATTATAACTCTGAGTTGCAACATGAATTACATAAGAGACTTTGAAATTGTCGTACTAACAATAAGTATAGATGGAACACGTTAAGTGGTGTTTTATATTCTTAACAATGTAGATTTCCATTTCTATCACAATTCTGTTCATTATTGAAAGAACGTTCGTTTTACAATACAGTCATGAACTTCTTTCGAGGAGAAGTCATATTTAAGTTTGTTTAAAAACACGTAACATATCATTTGTTGCAGCAGAATTCAAGAAATGGTACCTCAGAACAAGGTACCATGATATATCTACAAATTCTTAGCGATAGGAAGACAGCTATAACTCTTTTCGACCATCGGGACACCTAAGAAAAATAAACATCCTAAATATAACTTATCAAAATTCAAAAATGATACTTTAGATCAAAAGATTGAAATACATTCACGATTTTTTCGCGAGAAGGGATCATCTTCGACACTTTCCAATCGTTAGGTAACCTAAGAATGCTAAAAGTCCCAAATGCAACACGTCAAAAAATAAAAAATGGTAGCCTAGACTCGACCACCGATATGCATCCATTACATCAAACTTTCCCCAATCCTCGAGTCACACGAAAACACTGAACATCCCAAATAGAATTCGCTAAAAATTAAAAAATAGTACCCCAGACCCAATCTTTGCTACGCATTCGTCAGATCACACTTTCTCCGATCATCGGTTCACCAAAAAGCACTTAGTATTCCTAATACAATTCACGAAAAATTAGAAAATGGTACCCTAAACACAAGTGCCACTACACATCCTCCGGATCACACTGTCCCCAATTATTGGATCACTCAAAAGCATTGAACATCCCAAATAGAACTCGCGAGAATTTAAAACTGCCAGCCCAGACCCAACCCTCGTTATTCATTCGCCAGATCACACGTTCCCTAATTACTGAATCACCCAAAAACACTTAACATCCCTAATACAACTCGCCAAAAATGAAAAAATAGTACCCTAGACCCAACCCTTGCGATGCATCTGTCAGATCACACTTTCCCCAATCATCGGTTCACCAAAAAGCACTTAGTATCCCTAACACAACTTGCCAAAAATTAGAAAGTGGCACATAGCACCCTCGTCTGCTACACATCTATCAGAACACACTTTCCCCAATTATTGGATCACCCAAAAATATTGAACATCCCTAATACAACTCGTCAATAATTAAAAAATGGCACTCTAGACCCAACCCTTGCTCCACATCCATCAGATCACACTTTCCCCAATCATCGTATCACCCAAAAACGCTCAACATCCCAAATGCAACTGACGGCATCTCAAAAAATGGTACCCCCTACTCCCAATCACCTCAACTTTCCGCGAGGTCCACGGTCTCACCCCGTACCCGGAGCGCCCTTCGTCCTCCGCGCGACCCTCGCGGAGCAGCGGAACATCCGCCGCGTGGGAACTCGGAGCATGCGACCTGCTTATACCTTGTGAAAGGTTAAACGGCCTCTTTAACGCACACTTGCGGCAACCGCCGCCAGAGACCTTTCTATAGCCGGGAAAGCGCGTCAAGCGTTGTCGTTATCGAACACTCGTGTCCGTTCGCTCGATCGATTCGCGAGATATCGCGCGTTCGCCGATCGACGACAGCACCGTTCCCGCCCTTTCGATCGTTGCCACGGTTTCTTCCTTTTCCAAGAAACGGCTATAACGGTCCTTCCTCCGCTTTCATGCTCATCCTTCAGACGCCATTGCTGACCGTTCGTTAGGTATTGGCAAGTTAACCATAATATCGTCCTAACGCTTTCTCCACGAAATCGGGAAAAGGGAAATAAAGGTCCATTTTATTTTCACCTCCAGTGGCTTTCCGTGATTAAGCATGCTCGGAGAATTTGCGACGAAGAGTGACATAATCGCTTAACTTGGGCCAAGTTGTCGGAATTCTTGAGATTGTTGGAATGGTATTGGTCTTGGTATTTTATTTCAGGTTCCTATCTTTTATACCGTACAATGGAAATGTTATAGTTCCTGGATTGATCTGTTATTGAACGTTAAGGCCTAATTTATGCAGATACTATGCCCATTGTCAGGAAAATTGTAGCTTCGAATTTATAATTTTCGATTTCACTATAATACATTGAAGTAAAGACTGGTTTGGGAATATGGAATATTTATTAAAATTATTATTGTCTTATTGCAGGTTACTATTTCTAAGATCGTAGAGGAGTATCTGGAGTGGCTAAATCCGTGAATGAAGGCTAATTTCTGTGAGTAGGATATTTAATAAAATTTAAGGTAAACCCTATGGCGGTAAATCTATAGTCCACCATTTTTAATATAACGTAATAAATTAAATCCAAATTTCTATGCATAATACACTGCATTATGGGCCAATGTATGCACCCCGAAATGCACTAGCCATTTGCATAGAGGAATAAATAATTTTCCATTTCAGAAAACCAAGGACCCCATGGCGCCAAATCCATAGTCCACCATTTTTAATATACCATAGTAAATTAAATCCAAATTTCAATGCATAATACACTGCATTATGGGTCAATGAATGCACCCCGAAATGCACTAGCCATTTGCATAAAAGAATACATACTTTTCCATTTCAGAAAACCAAGGACGCTATGGCGCCAAATCTATAGTCCACCATTTTTAATATACCGTAATAAATTAAATCCAAATTTCTATGCATAATACACTGCATTATGGGTCAATGTATGCACCCGGAAATGCACTAGCTATTTGCATAAAGGAATACATAATTTTCCATTTCAGAAAATCAAGGATCCTATGGCGTCAAATCTATAGTCCACCATTTTTAATATACCATAGTAAATTAAATCCAATTTTCAATGCATAATACACTGCATTATGGGTCAATGAATGCACCCCGAAATGCACTATCCACTTGCATAAAAATAAATACTTTTCTATTCCAAAAAATCAAGGTCACGTTGAAATCCTGGATGCACATGCTTCTAGTAAAAATTTCGAAAAATTTGAAACAATTTCTGAAACGCACTATAGTTTAGGAAATAATTGAGTTTGAAACTTCAAATGGGATACCCTATATATTCAACAGATATATTTCTATTTTATTTTTAAAATCACAGAGTCATGGCGTCTATTACATAGTCTTCGAACTCTACTATATTGTACTAAATTACAGCTGAATATGATACTTGCTAAAATTATTACATATCGTGTTATTTCAAGCTTCATATGCTATAATTTGACTATTCGATGTAATATTATATCACGAAGTATGGAAAAGGTATACGTAAAGTGGAATGGACGATTGATAATTTCGTTGTGATTCATTTCTTAAGCCCGTTGGTCGAAGCAGATTGATTTTCTCTGAAAATTATGAAGGAAATACTGCGATGACTCACGTCCTGATATTTGTTCCTCCATTAAGCAGCGTGATTAATTTAATCCTACGAAGGAGGTAGAAAGTATCTTCTGCATCGAGTTAATCAATCTTTGCTGTGGCAACCGTCCTGTACAGTTTCCTTTTTGTCTGTATTTATCATGGCAAAAAGACGCGGTTATGTCACGAAGAACACATCATTTGCAGTTTAACATTTTCATTACTTAAGAACTTCGCTCTAAACAGGCTAAATAAATTCCTTCAGCAAATTAGAAATACAACACGTATTTCAAAAATCTAGGAAATTAATAACAACCCATACACTAAGTCGAATACCAATCCAAAAAATAATTTAAAATAAATACAAACAAAAATTAACCTCTTTTCTTTGACAGAAGGATGGCCATATTTTACACGTGCAAGTATTAAAATTCTCACAATGTAATCTGAATGAAAAATAAAATTAGAAATTAAAAATTAAATAAAAAATTGGAAATTAAATAGAAATGTGGTTAGAATAAAAATTTTGTAGCATACTCAGAATTCAAAAAGATCCTAAAATCCAAGTGATAAAATTCTCTAATCACAATTGCGTGATCCATTTTATTTTTATATTTCGAAATCTGTCAACGACTCTTTTTTAATTCGATTCGATTAAAGGATGTCCCAAAATTCGCGCAAGATTTGAATTTCGCGCCATTTTGCAAAGCAAAGTGTTGCCAACGAAAGAAAAAGGGAGTATGATAGTTGATAGTTTAGGGTTATCAAAAATGGCACGCTATACGAAAGAACAACGCGTCTTTGTTATTGATATTAATATTTCCAATTGTTAATTAAAAATCTGTGAAAAATTTCTATCAAAATTACTTCTTGCGTGAATTTTGGGACGAATACGGAAAGGATCGTTGAGTCACGTGAGCGAGTTGCAAGCAGAATGTTCAAATAATAGTCAAGGAGCGTGATTTTTGAGTCACGGTAGAAACGAGACGCGTATAACATAGTAATCATCCAGCACTCTCTCGTCGAATTACTAGAAAGTTCACAGACTTACACGAACAAGATGGAAAATATGTTGCAAGGTGTCGATACTTGTTCGAACACCGACGCTTTCTCGTCTCGTTTCGATACTTTTGCGTGAGCAAATGCATTTACGTCGAGGAAACTATGCGTGAACATCGCGGATTCGTTTAATCCTCGTTAAGACGATCTATAAAATTTGAGTACAGGAGTTTAGTAGTTTTATAGTGTCTTCGCGTGGAACGACTTTCCTTAGAAATTATGGCAATGAAACGTGCAGGAGATGCTCGCTGAAAATTGAAGGTTACTATAATAATAGAGGACTCCCGGGGTCCAGTGTGTAAAAAGGAAATTTTAATTTGTACTCTGTACCTCTTTACTTTTGAATCACCCATGTCCAGTCTCCATTATGGTTCCTAAGTCTTCAGGAGAAACTCAAGAGGAAGGCTTTAACGTAAATCTATCCGATATTAATTACAACCCAATCCATCGATTAATAATTGAGTCGATATTCTTCGAATCGATTAATTCCAGAGAAAACAGAAAGTAGAAATTTATTTTAAACATGGAGAGTTAAGTATCAATAATTTGGGGCTGAAATTTGGAAAAATTTAGAAAATTTGGAGTCAATCGATTTTGAATGTCTGTGAATGCCTGTATTATAAAAATTTTCTAGCAATCGTATAAATAATTATTAGAAAATAATTATTAGAAATAATTATCGATTTTGAATGCCTGTGCATGTCTCGAGTATAAAAATTTGCTAGCAACCGTATAAATAATTATTAGAAATTTTGTTAGGAATAATTAATCTAATAATTATTGATTTTGAATGCCTGTGAATGTCTCAATTACAAAAATTTGCTAGCAATCGTATAAATAATTATTAGAAATTCCTACCAAAATTAAATGTACATTAAAATAATTATTTTGACTTTACGTAGTGTCAAGAATTAGCACTTAAGCATTGAAATTAGCGCTTAGCCATTTTATCTTATCTTAACCTCTTCAGGGACGAATTTTTAAAGTGGAAAAATTCTATTTAATTTCTTTCACATCGATAACAATTCAGTAAATATTCGACAAAGGTTTTTCCTTTTATTTTCGAAGAATTCTACAGTGAATAATTCTCCATTTAATTCTAATTTCCATTTCATATATTATAATCATAATTAAAAATAAAATAGAGGTGCACATATGTGCCAGTATCCCCGAAGAGGTTAAATAACGATAAATTTTACAATTACGCCAGTCGAGGATGAAAACTACTCCATTTCTCATCAGTTATGCGTCCTGTATTGTATATTCGTTGTGTTCATAAGAGTGTGCTTCTTCGAGGAATATTAGAACAGCGAGTTTACGCGATGGCAGGGCACAGAGGTATCGGGATCAACGATTCTCGTTCGTTTTGCAAGAAATCTAGTGCAATAGAGTACGTATACCGGCGCAACGGCTTGTTTCGTGACTCCGGATGTTGCAAGTTTCACTTGGTATCCCGTGAAATGAAAATGCAACAAAACGAGACAGCAACATTCAGCTTTCCGTGAGAAAACTAAGCATCGAACTTCCCGGCCAGATAAACCCGCTGTGCAGACATCTTTCATATTTTAAGACAAACACGACAATGCGGAAAGTCACGTAAATTACGCGATCCTATCTAGAGAAACATAACACTGCTTCGAATATTCGAAAAAATTTTCTGCTTTAATATTTCCAACCATTAATAATAATTCCCTGTATATACATTCTTCTGAAATAAAATACTATTTAATACTATCTTTTATTAATATTAATATTACACTAATAATATTAATAGCCTCTTTTATTAATATTAATACTATTTAATACTATTTTTTATCAATATTAATACTATTTATTAGTATTTTATATTAATATTAATACTATTTACTACTATTTTTTATTACTATTAATACTATTTAATAGAATTTTTTATTAATATTAATACTATTTATTACTATTCTTTATTACTATTAATACTATTTACTACTATATTTTATTACCATTAATACTATTCAATACAATTTTTTATTAATATTAATACCATTTATTAATACTATTTATTAATGTTTTTTATTACTATGTTAATTTAATCGGAGATATTGGGCATAGGTCAGTTGTAATGGAATTGTAATAGTGAAAATAGGTATAAGCATGTGATTGCGAGAAATTTTTTATTACTATTAATACTATTTATTAGTATTTTATATTAATATTAATACTATTTATTAGTATTTTATATTAATATTAATACTATTTACTACTATTTTTTATTACTATTAATACTATTTAATACAATTTTTTATTAATATTAATACTATTTATTACTATTCTTTATTACTATTAATACTATTTACTACTATATTTTATTACCATTAGTACTATTCAATACAATTTTTTATTAATATTAATACCATTTATTAATACTATTTATTAATGTTTTTTATTACTATGTTAATTTAATCGGAGAGATGGGGCATAGGTCAGTTGTAATGGAATTGTAATAGTGAAAATAGGTATGAGCATGTGATTGCGAGAAATTAATTAGATTTATACTTAATATTCGTGTTTGATCATGTTTGTAATTAAATAAAGAATCGTTCTTATTGTTATTGATATTTCATCCACCATTAACAGGTTATAGACTCTATCCTTGGTTCGATGATTGGGCAAATCTGGATTGGTATTATGGTAGCTTAGGTAGTTTAGGTTAATTTTGATTGATCGCTCGTTCGTTGGATTTTTAGTTTCATTTTGAGAGAATGTGATTAACGCTAGACTTCCAGATATTTATTGCTGTACGATATTAATTTATAACTTGAACTATGAGACATATTTTTGGGTAAAATTTATGATATTTGTGGAGATTATTTTTATTCGCGTGTAAATGGTTGGTGAAATATTTTCGAATGAAATTTGAAATATGTTAGAATGACATGTTTGATCATTTTGTGTAATTAAATGAAGAACTGTTCTTATTGTTATTGATATTTCATCCACCAGTATCAACCCATCCCCATCGATTCATCCCCCTTTTCACCCCGAATTTGGTCAACAATTAACCCTTTGCACTCGACGATTTTTTGGCTAAAGAAGAGTAGAAATTCAAAGATTCTCTACTAAAAAACTGATGATACTTTTTTGATACAATACCTTGCACACTGTTACGTTACATTAAATTTGATATATTAATTAATATCGATCTTCCAAATTTTATGAAATGGTGACTGAAGCTCACCTCTCGAGTGCAAAGGGTTAACACGATAACTGCTATGGTGGTTATCACTGACCTTGTCTCCTGAGAAGGACCATGGTGGTCCCCAGTGTCCAATGATACCAATTTTTTAAATATATATTTGTTTTATTCCAACCAATTTTTTAATACGTAAACAGCATAAATAAATCGGGAACTTTGAATAGAAACATTAATAATTTGCTATATCACTATATTTTTCTTCTTACCATATTATTTCATAATTTACCATTATATCCTAAGGCTAATGGAAATTTAATCGTGACCCCCTGATATAGATATAATAAAATTCGTGTGTGACAATCAAATTGTTAATCCTATATCGAATTGTTAAAATACCAAATAAAAATCCCCCTCTCCTACATAATGTTCATACCCGGTCAATCGTCTCTATCTCATTTTCTGCTCCTCGTGCAACTAGCCCAGGACGCAACAAGAAACTCAAGCTGCTCCTCCAACGGGGCACACGCAGGCAAATAAATTTACTTGACGAGACAAAAGGAGAAAGAAGTATGTAAAAGTACTCGCAGGTGTACCGGGCAAAGTAAAAGTATAGAAACTGCACAGAATTGGACTTTTACTCTTTCAACAACGTCGACCCACTTGCAACGATATTGCTAGGGAAAAAGGGGGGCGGGAGGGGGAAAAAGAGGGGAAAAAAATAGGGAAAAAGGGAGAAAAACCAACAAAGAATGAAATCTAACGAACAACTCTCTCCGATCGAGAGATCAACGCTAAATATTCTCTTTGCCAGCATTGTCGGTCGCGACGTGAACGTTTTTTTCGATAGCAAAACGGCGGCATTCGGAAATTCGATCGAAAAAAAGCAGAGGGCTCACCCGCATATGGACTTTGAATGCTTGACGCGGAACATTTTATAGTTACAGGAAAAATCGAAGCGGGCGCGGTGAATTCGACGTATTCACTGACCTTTCTATCAAATTTCATTCATTGCAGCCCGACACGCCGCGTGTCGATAGAAATAATTTCTCGAAAATCGCTGCAACGTTTCGAAATTCGACCGAGAGTGTTATGCTTCCGATTTCATCCGACAAATTCGACCATGATTTTAAGTACGACTCGTCGGACGGGAAGACAAACGATTGTTCGAATTTGCCGCCGTTCCTTTGTACTCTGTTATTAATTTTATCAATTTCGCCCGATGTTTATACGCGGTGTTCGATGTATTTTCGAGGAAGTTGCTTTTAAATTCCGAGTGGATTTTGTGGAATTTCGTGTAGTCGGAATAACTATATCGGGAATATAAATCCCAGTGTAATAAATTGTTTTTCCTTTTTGCAAGAGGCTAGAGATAATTGTGCCTTTTAAATTTAAAGGAACTCGTAATCGAGGAGTTGGATTAAATTGAATCATTTTCTATGATAGGAATGATGAAACGAAATTTCATGTGCGTTGAAGAAATGTAGAATAGAAGAATGAGATTGCTAAAGGTTTAATATCCAAGAAGTAGTAAATTACGTAAATGGAATATAATAGGGTATAATAAGGAATAATAAGATAAGGTTTATGTAAGGAATTTAGATAAGATTAGAATACTCGTAAAATAGGGGGAAAAGTATATGGGGAGCAAGAACTTTATTTAGAAAGTAAAGAGAGAGTGAATGGGATTATTTAATTTTAATGTAACAGCAATCCTTTCGTAACGATAAGACTGATATAAATATACATAAATACCTAACCTATATTTTTATTTTGATATTATGATATTACAATATCGCCATTTTCAATTATATTTCCATATATATCAAATATCTTCATTGACAAGATATATAATACTGTACATGGAAATATAATTGCAGTGACAATATTACAAGTTTTGCACTTAACATTCACCCCTTTGCAAACAAAATTCCTTCCCTTTCACCACTTAGTAATAAAATTTTTCATTTCTTATTGGATAATTTATATTTCATATAAATTATGTTTCATGTTTTTCTTAAATAAATTATGTATATAGAAGTACTTGATTTGAATATATACTATATATCTTCGTTGATAGCTAATTCTAAGTGTATAATATGTAACAAATAATATATACAACTATCAGCTATTAAATATCTCATTAATTTAAGTAATCGATTGCCTGAATAAAAATATATTAATACTATTACAAAAACAGAACTAATTAACCTATTATAGTATATTAATTTAATTTAACTTTAATGTATTGTAATACCAATCCTTTCGTAACAATAAGAAGCCTAATATAAATATATATAAATACCTAATATATATTTTAAATTCGATATTATAATATTACAATATCGTCATTTCAAATATATTTCCATATATATCAAATATTTTTATTGAAGATATATAATACTCTATATCGAAATATAATTGTAATGACAATATTACAAGTTCTACGCTTTAAATTCACCCCTTTGGAAACAAAATTCCTTCTCTTTTACAATTTTATAATAAAATTTTTAATTTCTTATTGGATAATTTATATTTCATATTTTTCTTAAATAAATTATTTATATAGAAGTACTTGATTTGCATATATACTATATATCTTCATTGATAGCTAATTCTAAGTGTATACTATATAAAACTATTGGCAATTAAGTATCGCAATCTTTTAAGCAATCCATTGTCTAAATAAAAATAAAAATTAATTACTATACCTAATAATGGACGTATACCATCGTCCAAATTTCCCCAAATTACGCCAATAATTAAAATATAAATACACATATCCCGAGTATCATATATAATACCATCAACGCCATTCGTATAATAAAATATTTCCACCCCTTCATATATAGAAATAAACAAAAATTCGTCCCACTCGTTTTACCATTTATTAATCAACTGTTGTAATTACCAGCGATTGATTGTCAGATGGAAAGAAGGAAAACTTGGGTAAACTCGATGGCATTTACTGAGCCCGTCTGCGGCGCAAGAGGGTGGCGATCCGTGATGCGAATTTGACTCGCGTTTTACGCGACCCCCTGTTAAGTTAACTCAAACTTTGACACGAAGTTACGCCGATCTCAAGACCGAAATACCAAACTGTCGCGGCTGTAACTCGCCGTGTAACTGAAACGGACGTTAGTCCCTGCCACCCCTCCCGCATACCGTGGAACAATGCTGCGCTGAAACTGCCACGTAATTTGCAACTTCTACGCCCGATACACGTTTTCAGTATTTCACGCCGCCTACCCCGGTTACCGTCACCGCCACGCAGGCCTGATCGCCGTCAAACTGCAACAATTATAGCTTTCCGTTGGCAAAATGGACACGATTAATTTCCCCGCCTGTTCCCAGCGTCTTGATATTTAGTTAGGTGTGCTTACGAGCATTCGAAACTTTTTACGGATAACTCGGATGGTTAACATAGAGAATCCTCGGGTATAATCATAGTAATAATTCGAACATTATCGTTTAGGGTTAGGATGCGAGAGTAAGTAGGTACGTGGTTATAGCCTTGGTTCATACTTAAGAGAAGGTATTTCTATTTTTTCGTTACCTTGCCTTTTTATTTTCCGTTGGGTTGACGTAAGTTGTGGTTTGCATAGGATTTTTGGTATGTTATTATATATCTGGTCTTACAGATTTGTGTTTTTAGTTGTGATATAGGTACGTGTAGAAGGAACATGATTTAGCCGGATTTCGTTGGAATTTGTTGGATGTTCATTGCGTTGATTTTGTGGCAGTGGTTGTCATAGAATGTGTGGTATGAGTGTGAGGAATGTTTGTGTGGAAGAATGCGTGTATGACGAGTTTGACGTCTATAAATTAGTCGCGAAAAAACAATCAGTAGCTGAATGACAGTCATTACATATAGACGTTGTACGTGAGAGAGTCCTCGAGAGATTATATCGCAGTTAGAAACGAATTTATGGGTTATTTAAGGATTAAGAGATTTAGTTATAATATATGCTGCGCTGTTATTGTGTTAAATAAATATTCTTATCAATTTAACCATTTACTCGCAGATTGGTATATTCGAAGATGGCGAAGATGATTGGAATTATGAATGACATAGTGAAATATATTATGGGATTCTTGAGTTTAATGGATTAGGAATTTCCTAGGAATCTTTTAAAACGAAGTGGCCCTTTTACAAAAATTTTTTAAAATCGATTTTGATATTCTCTTTAACTACTCTATTATTTATATACAATATATTACGTTATTCTGCAATTTAATTTCATTAATAGTAACGAAATTAGAAGTTTCAGGAGCAGGATTATAAAAATTGTAAAAGAAATTAACAACGTTATGATTATTGAATGCTACACCTCAGTAATAATGAATAAAATAATTAAACTTCGAGTGAACAGAATTTTATTTGCTGAAATTAACATTTTATTCCACAATGACTCTTCCTTAAGCACTCATTGTTCCTGCAGTCAAATTTAATTATAAATGTGTCAATTTTCTTAATTCTCGTTGTAAGAGATTCTGAAAGATCGTCAGAAAATCAAAATCAAAATAAAATTCCCCATCTCCGCGTTTTAGAGTTTAAAAACAATTTTTTTAATTCTTCATATTTTATTGCACGACTTTTCCTTAAGCAATCACTACTCCTAACGTTAAATTTAATTATAAATGTATCAATTTTCTTAATTTTCATTATAGGAGATTCTGAAAGATCGTCAGAAAATTAAAATCAAAATAAAATTCCGCATCTCCGCGTTTCCAAATTTAAAAACAATTTTTTTAATTCTTCATATTTTATTGCACGACTTTTCTTTAAGCAGTTACTGCTCCAACAGTTAAATTTAACTACAAATGTGTAAATTTTCTTGATTCTCGTTATGAGAGATTCTGAAAGATCGTCAGAAAATTAAAATCAAAATAAAATTCCGCATCTCCGCGTTTCAAAATTTAAAAACAATTTTTAAAATTCTCCTAAGTCCTCGAGAACACAAGATTGCACTCCTAAACGAACATCCGCCATTCCTATTATTCCAAGCGCTTAAAAAACCATGGTCCAATATGCAACGCAATATATTTTCGCAATAACACCGCTATTAAATAATTCTCATACCTAAAACCCGTCTCTGGTAAATGAACAACGCCTTCGTTATTCATAAACCAGCTTTCGAATACTCCAGCCCCCTCCCCTTCTAAAACAGCCCAGACTCTCTAAAAACGCCCCAAAATAACCCCAGCCTGACCCATCATACCTAAACTACCCCCTCTTATACGTCAACCCAGTGAAATCACCAAGATCCATCGAAATCCATCGAGATCCATCGCGATTCTTCGCCACGAGCAGCTCCATCCACGGGGTTCGCGATTTCTCTCGAACCACAACCCCTTCCCGCGAGTCAGCCATCGTTTAAGACCTCCCTCGTTCACAGAGCAGTCGGTAAACACGTCGCCAGGAACGGGCCGTTCGAATGGCGCAGGCCTGACAATAGCAGACCTACAAAAGGCGTGAAAATCACTTGTTCCGAATATTTTATTTCCACGATTTCCGAAAATTCGCAAGGATTGGCAGCTTCGTCGAAATTAAGGGCAATTTCTACTTCAAATACGAACAGGGTGACATGTAGCCGTTTATCTTCGTCGTACCTTGATTGTCATCATCTGCGTTTGTTGTATACCTGGCAAGTACATTCGTATAAACACAAGTCCTATTTGGCCTTCTTTATGGGCCACAACGCGATAAGAGATATGCAAAACGAGAAACGTTCATGTAATAATGAGCAGTAATAAATTACAACAAGAAAGAACAATACGGAAAGTGTAGAAACCCTCGACAGGGTTAACACGAAATAAGTTGGAATTAAGAAAATAATTATTTATTGAGGAAATAAGATAACACTGTTGTAATGTACTATTAATATTGTCAAGAATATACATACTTTTAGGCTATTTTGTAGATGACTATGAATTATTTACTTCCTTTTTTAATATTTCTTTATAATTGCATTGGTAATGGAGTTATGGTTGAAAATAATCGCGAAGAAAAAGGAAAACGAAAAATTATAGCGAATTTTGGGTTACAATAATTCCCTCCCTTACAATAGTTACGAATGAGGTTATAATTTGTAAATATTATAGTACTAGATATAATACTACTGTGATCTATAAAAGACATCTGCGTGTTAAATCACTGTAACACAGTGGAAAATCGTGATTTCGCGTAAAAAATTGGAAATTGGTCGATGTACACTTATTGTACATATATTATAATTTCCAATTATTCTAAATCACCGCAAACCTGTATTTAGGTACTCGTCATACGTCGATACATAGTCCAAGTATTAACGCTAAACCTACCTAAATGACCTAAATCATCGATTTCAAAATTTTCACCAAAAGTTTTCAACGTTATCTTCCATTTGTTGTTCCATTTTAAAAAATTCTAATTCTTTTCCATTCACTGGTTATCTGATCGTGATAGATTTAGTGTCAAGGAATTCTGGCAATCATTTCAGGAAACCTTGGAAGACCTTACGTATCTACAATTTACTTCAAACGTGTTCGAAAATTCCAAGCAAAAATAATCCACCGATCACCACTCGAAATAAAACTTAAACTAAATACAAAATCAGCAATGGGAAACGAAAAGCAAAAGAAGTTAATATTAGCAAAAAGGAAGAGCAAGGAAGAAGCACACGAGGTTAGCTTGTACAACGAAACATCAAAATTCGACCTAATATTAGTGAAAATGAATACAGAAATAAAAGAAAAGAGAAAAGAAAATGCTGAAACAAAAGAGTGCAGTGGGTTAATAAAAATCAAACGTTACATCGACATACTGCAAATCGTAGTAACACTAAACCTAGCCTAGCCTGAATCGCCGATTCTCAAAAAATTCCATATTCAACGTTATTTCCCATGGTTCCATTTAAAAAAATTCTAGTTCTCCTGCATTCACCGGCCATTTGCCCGCGTTAGGTTTAGCGTAAAGGTGGCACGCGGAACCTTCTTCCGGCTGTTATTTTTCAACCAAGTCGCCGAGACTCTTCTCCCTCTTCCCCTTTGCACCCCCGCACCCCCACCGCGGCGACGCGTGGAAATTTCGGTTGCCACTTTATGGAGCTGTTTTCCTTTCCTTCCTCTGCCGCACGAGGAAACTTTCGCAGCGGGCCAGGCGTATCCGTGGTGCGGAGCCAGGGGTGGCTGGGAGGGGTGGGACGGAGCGCGGTGAAAGAAGGGAGAGGGACAAGTTTAAGGGTGAGTCGAGGGTGTTAGGGTAGGTTGCGGCACGCTGGAATTCGGTCACTATTTTAATATCGATCCGCCCACCGTCTACCAACCCCCACCGACGCTTCATCCCCTTTCTGCACGGCCACCACACATGCACGGGCCACATGCGTGTGAAGCCACGCGTGCACGAGCAGAGCCGGTCCCAGGGCCGTGCCAAGCGCGTGTGCGCGCGTGTGAGAGACCGACACGAAATTCGAGGAGAGTCTGCGGAGAGGATCCGCTCGTCTCATCGGCATCGCGACGCGCGCCCCCCAGGCCACCACGATGGCCCCTCCGACGCTGCTGCGCCGCGTTATGGCCACGATAATTCCGGATACGGGACGGAACCGTCGATCGATTCCGACGCGGTTCTTTCGAAGGGGCCGAGTTTATGCTTCCTCCAGGCGACGGGGTGCAGCGATCGATGCAGGGGGTGGTGTGTCGTTTCGGGGTTAATTTTTCCCGTTCTCTTTGCTGGCAGAGGGATTTTCTGGATCGCTTCTGGGGGTGTTTCGGTGTCTGGTTTCAGCGTTCCGTTCGAGGTCTCCTCCCCTCTCGGGGGGCGGAGGGGGTGGATGGTGGATTTGGACTTCAACAATCGGGTGCACTCCTGGTATCTAGGTTTCGGGGCAATTTTATTTCTGACTTGGAGATTTCCGTTTGTTTACGGGTGTGTCCGAAATGGTTCGGTCTTTGAAAACAGGGCGCCTTTGTGAAAAATTTATCGTGTTTGTTGTAGCGTAGTACCCCCTACCTATAGTACCTCCTGTGGAGGAGGGGGACAAAGAGATTGGAATTATTGGGACGAAATGGTAGATGATTCGAGGGTGGAATTTTGAAGGATATACTGGAATGTTTGGACGTAGTGGTAAATTATGACGCTATAAATGTGATTAATTCTGATTAACTTGTGGAATAACGACGTTTAAAAAAAAACTAGTTCAACCTTCCTTCCTGAGGAATCCTTTTTATCTAGATTTCCCACCGGGAAGGCGGAGGTAACTCTCTTAAGAAAAACGCGTGCAGATACGTGTCTGTTTCCGTCAAAATACTCTTTAAAAATGGCTACGTGTACCATTACTTATCGTGCGCAAGTATCGAGATGAAAGCGTTGTTCGTTTAGTCAGTAGAACGTCTCTGAAATATAATATAATCAGTTTGCATAACCATAAATAAGTCGGATCTTTTTATTGCAATTTGATACTAACCATGATCTATCAATTACACTACTGTATAATTCAGATTTTCATTTTAATTATATCAATTTCTCAAAAATTAAATTAAAGAGGTCCTAATTATTTATATAATTCCCAAATTTCGAGATTTGCAAATATTTTAATCATCGACATTTCGAATTTTCGAAGTATACAATTTTTTTTCAATATTTGCAAATGTGGATAAATCTAATATGATAAATAACAAATGTATAATTATTTTGAAATACTCTGTAAGAGGTATATTAAAAATTAACATTCTTCATTTAGTCAGTGGAATGTCTCTGAAGTATTCTATAATCAGTTTGCATAACCATAAATATTTCGGATCGCTTTATTACAAATTGATACTAATTATGATATATCATTTATATTAATTCTTCAAAAATTAAATTAAATAGGTCCCAAGTATTTACAAAATTCCCAAATTTCCAGATTTTCAGATATTTTAATCCTCGAGAAATCCTACAAATTATTTTTTCAATAATTTCTCAAAAATTAAATTAAAGAGGTCCTAATTATTTATATAATTCCCAAATTTCGAGATTTTCAAATATTTTAATCATCGACATTTCGAATTTTCGAAGTATACAATTTTTTTTCAATATTCGCAAATGTGGATAAATCTAATATGATAAATAACAAATGTATAATTATTTTGAAATACTCTGTAAGAGGTATATTAAAAATTAACATTCTTCATTTAGTCAGTGGAATGTCTCTGAAGTATTCTATAATCAGTTTGCATAACCATAAATATTTCGGATATCTTTATTGCAAATTGATGCTAATTATAATCTATCAATTACACTACCTGTAATTCAGATTTTTATTTCAGTTATATCAAATCCTCAAAAATTAAATTAAAGAGGTCCCAAGTATGTACAAAATTCCCAATTTTCTAGATTTTCAAATATTTCGAATTTTCAACTTTCTTTTTCAAACTCGCAAATATAGATAAATGTTATATATTAAATAACAAACGTAAAATAATTATTTTGAAATACTGGGTAAGAATATTATATTATATTTCATTATTAACATAATATATTATTAAGTATTATATTATATTAAAAATTAACATTGCTCGTTAACAAATCAAGTTCGATAACTCTCTCGAACAGAAATAACACAAGATTGGAATATATGTAGATCATTCTACCTCCCTCTTGCGTCACGTGGTAATTCACTGTATCACGCAAATGAAACAATATTTCGCTCTACTTTAGACCCGTCTACCTGGAACCTTCGGATCTTTTCAAGCGAAACGTCGGACCTTTGCTCGAAAAGCATGCAAAATAATTTTTCCACCTTAAATGCCATGGCGTATAGCGTAAAGCGCAGCGGTATAGCGAGATCGGGTTGCACGATGTTTATAGTAGAAAGTAACTAATGATTCTCGCAGTAGAAGCGGATCTACGAGCTGTAAAACCTTTACGCTTGCTTTGGAAGCCAAGCCGACAACTCTTTATATCGCGATAATCATTAGAACGTATTACCAAGAATACTAACGAGCGTATTTTCTTCTCTAAATCCTCAAAAGCGAGACTCTGCACGACAGGCTTGCGCGTTACCCCGTTCTCCTCTTTCTCAAAAGATCTTTACCCTCCAAAGTATACGTTTTCAAACGAGAATTCCCTCGGCCTTCGAGCATCGATCCCTGTGCTAATTAATCGACTCTGTGACAGGATCGATGGTGAACGATTTTTCAATTTTTCCGGACGCGTTGATAAAATAAAATTAAACTCTCAATTCGCGTATATTTTCCACGCGTTTTCACCTGTTATGCGAAAAATCTGCGGGGCAAAATAATAGCAAAGATGAACGAAAATTCGTTGCTCGAGAATACGAGGATTTTTCACGGTTTTCCGCCTCCTGCGACGCAATTTCTTTACAAAAATTGTCCACCGAGCTGGCTCCGCCAAGTAAATAAATATATACGGAATATCGGTTTTTGCTATACTTGTAAAAATATTTCCGAGACAGCAATTTTTTCCCCGATATTTTTGTCAACCGCCTCGTGTACTGCTAACCTTCCTCTATGAAAACAAATTTGATTTTCAATCGAGTGATTTTTTTTCTCCAAGATACGCCGCTTTGAATTGCCTCGAGGAACGGTGAAAATCCTGGAATGTTTTATCGTTCTCTTTCGCGGTGTAATAGAGTGATAAAAATTTTGCAAAATTCGGAGTAACTATGCGTATACTCGCCTAATTAGCCGCGGTCATTGTGTACGCGATCGATGATTACACGGACGGTGTAATTGCATAAAAAGCAATTTTCAGTTCATGTTTTCCGCTGATCGACTATTCACCAAAATGAAGGTTCTACCAGGTATAAACGATCACGGGTGCGGGGTAGTAAAGCAACGTGAATTTGTGTCAATGGTGGGAGTAGTAAATAACGAGCGAATAATAAATAACGAGATTACGCGAGCAAGAACGAGGAAAATTTATTTTTTGCAATATTCGTCGAACTCTTCCGCGTTAATTTCGAATGGGTTTTAATTTTCGTGGCTTTTATCGCACGCCCGGGATGAGGATCTTTATAAATATATTTTAATCTTCTTAATGGTATTTATGAATTTGTTTGCGCGTTTTACATCGGGCGCGATGAAAGAGCATATCGTGTCTGATTTTATTTCGTATTATTTAAAATCATTTAACGTCATTTCCTTTTTTAATAACCGACAGCGCTTCAAACAGATTGCTGTATAATAAATGCCACGAATTAACGTTCATTGCGTAATTAAAATTATAAAAATTATTCGATATTATTCCATATCGCGTAATATTCAATGTCGTTGAATATTAGCCAAGAAATTTAACATCATTTGAATATCCAAGAATACTATCTTTAAATACGTCACTATGGGATCCTAACTTTGACTATTTTATTCGATATTCCGATGTTAAAATTAAATTCAACGCGTAGAATCGTAAATTCAATGTTTAATAATTTTATTTCGTATTATTTAAAATTATTTAACGTCATTTTCTTTTTTAATAACCGACAATCCGACATTCCAAATAGATTGTTATATAATAAATGACAGGTATTAATGTTCATTGCATAATTAAAATTATAAAAATTATCCGATATTATTCCATATCGCTTAATAATCAACGTTGTTTAATATTAGCCACGAAATTTAACATCATTTGAATATCCAAGAATACTCTATTCAAGTACGTCACTATGGGATCCTAACTTTCACTATTTTATTCGATATTCCGATATTAAAATTAAATTCAACGCGTAGAATCGTGGATTTAATGTTTCCTGATTTTATTTCGTATTATTTAAAAATTATTCAATATTATTTCATTCTTTAATAACCAATGATAGTGGATTTAATGTTTCCTGTTGTTATTTCCTGTTAATGTTTCCAGTGATAATGGATTTAATATTTAATGTTTCCTGATTTTATTATTTAAAAATTGGTCAACATTATTTCATTCTTTAATAACCAATTATAATCCGTCCAAGCAGATTACTATGCAATAAATATCACGTATTAATGTACTTACATCGTGAAATTAAAATATTGCAGATGGATCACGAGAATTCTAGTGGTCTCTGTTCTAAAGTTTCTGACCAATCACGAAAATTCTCGTATTTTCATTGTCATTTATAGTGGTGCAATGTAATAGCAAGCGTCTCTTGTTCTTAGTAATAAAACTAACCTAATTTTTGACCAATTGAATGTTCTATAGCGCTCAATAACTATGGTCAAAAACATAACTGACCCTTGGGTAAAGCTAGCGATAAAACTACTAATCCGCAATTATAAATCCAACCTAAAATTATAAAAATTAAATTATCCGATATAATTTCAAATCGCCTAATACTCGACGTCATTTAAAATCGTCCAAAAAATTTATCATAATTTAAATACCCAAAAGTATCCCATCCGAGCATGTTACTATAAGATCCTAACTTCAACGACTATTTTATTCGATATTTCCATGTGAAAATTAAGTAAGAATATAATTATAATAGAAAATACAAAAGGAAACGGAGAAAAAAATGGCCAGAAAGAGAAAAGAGATAGGGAAAAAGGAAAATAGGAATGAGAACGGGGAAAAAGAAGCACGATCGTAAAAGTACGGCAAGCAGTGATCGCGAGTAAGCGGCTGAATCGTAAAACCACGGTGCATGCAGAATGAAATCATGAGCTAAAGCGGCGGTTACACCTTCGGGCCATAATGCCTGGAAGAATTAAAAATTACCGTGCGTGAGCCGGGAAAAAAGACACGGAGGATAAAAAGTGGCGCGCGTTTGGTCCCGGCGACTCCCTGTGCAACTTATACATTTTAATCGATGTGCCATCGGGTGTTACCCGCTCGTTAATTAGCTTATCCCTGCCCAGAGGGATGAGAAGAGAAGAGGGTGGTGCGTGGAGGAGCGCTTGTTATTAGCTCGAAAATGAAGCAATTCCATCGTTTTAAAACGCACACGCTGTTTTTAACATAATTTTCGAGCAGAATGCCAGACATGTTCGCTTTAATGGCCGCAAAAAATGGTCGACGTGGAACATAATTCGTTAGCAACCATGTCTTATAAAATCTGTGATGCCACGCTTGGCACCTCTAATTAGAATCGTTATTATTCTCCTTCGGTGCAACCGGCTATCAGTCATTTGCTAACTTATTCGTGGGAAAAGAAGAAAAAAGATGGGTCCAGGGATGGGCAGAGGGACGGCTACTTTTTGTTTCAGGGAACATTGATTGTTCATCATTTCGGAATTAAATTCTTCTACGGCCATTAACGTTGGGATTAAAAGGGACGAAATTGTCCGGGTGTTCCTGTTTTGCTGGATTTTTCATAAGATTATTAATTAATACGTACTATAAGTTTGCGATTAATAATGCTTTGAAAGAATTGGGACTCGAAATAAATTGATTTAGTCATATTTCATTTTATTCGGATTGCAGAATATTAAAATATATTGCAAAATAATTTTCTCTTTGCAGAATACGTATTTACTAGATATATGCATGACTTATGTGTTTCTTCCTTTTATTGGATTTTTGGTACGACTATTAATTATTAAGTTTTATAGGTTTGTATTTTATTTTGCTGATATTGCAAAATTCTAAAATATATTGCAAAATAATTTTCTTTTTGTAGAACTTGTATTTATTAAATATAGGTATGACTGATGTGTTTCTTCTTGTTGTTGGATTTTTGATAGGACTATTAATTATTACGTCCCATAGGTTTGTATTTTATTTTAATTATATTGCAAAATTCTAAAATATATTGCAAAATAATTTTCTTTTTGTAGAACTTGTATTTATTAAATATAGGTATGACTGATGTGTTTCTTCTTGTTGTTGGATTTTTGATAGGACTATTAATTATTACGTCTCATAGGTTTGTATTTTATTTTAATTATATTGCAAAACTCTAAAATATATTGCAAAATAATTTTCTTTTTGTAGAACTTGTATTTATTAAATATAGGTATGACTGATGTGTTTCTTCTTGTTGTTGGATTTTTGATAGGACTATTAATTATTAGGTCTCATAGGTTTGTGTTTCATTTTAATTATGTTGCAAAATACTGAAATATATTGCAAAATAATATTTTCTTTTTTATAAAACATATATCTATTACATGTATGTATGGCTTATGTATTTCTTTTTCTTATTGAATTTTTGGTGGGACTATTAATTATTAGGGTTCATAGGTTTGTATTTTATTTTATTTATATTGCAAAATACTAAAATATATTGCAAAATAATTTTCTTTTTGTAGAACACGTAGTTATTAAATATACGTATGGCTTACGTGTGTCTTCTTGTTGTTGAATTTTTGGTAGGACTATTAATTATTAGATTTCATATGCTTGTATTTTATTTTAATTATATTGCAAAATAATATTTTCTTTTTCTTGTAGAACACATATTTATTAGATGTATGTATTTCGATCCTTGTTAGATCTTTGGTACGATTATTAATTAATAGGTATTATAGGATTGTAATTAATAACGATTAGGCAGAATTGGAAGTTGAAATAAATTGATTAAGTAACTCCTAATTTTATTTATTTATTTCTGCTTCACTTATATTGCAAAATAATATTCCTTTCTTTACAACTTGAATTTATCAGACGTATGCCATACATGTTTCTCCTGTTTTATTTATTCCTCTCCCTTCCTTTATTATATTTTTATTCGACACTCAGAGAATTTTTTTCTCCAATCTCTATATTGAATATTCAGACCCGTTTTCAAGCTTCAAGAACGGCTAAAAATCGCGCAGATTTCAATCTCCTCCTGCACTTTTAAATTCTGCCCAATTAACATTAATATATTAAATGAATCTAAATTTGCATTTCGAGATGATCCTTTTGTATATCTTGCAGGAAATTTCTCCAAGAGAAATTTCTATTATAATTCCGGAATTTTCACCACCCTCGAGTTCCCATTAGAAGTAGATACACCGCAACGTTTAAAATTTCGTGTACCTGTTTTCGCAATTTTATTCGTTGCTAAACAAATTGTTCTAACTTAAAATCTCATTTCTAATTCCAGAATTGATTTGGAAAAATCTTTTGGGACGCGTAGCAGAATTTTTCTTCCTCCCCAATCATCCCCGTGCGAAGGCTGGTACTCGTGAGTTTATGAGTTATTTACTTTCGAAGTTCTCCACGTGAGATGAATACGAGTTATGCTACCAGATTGCTCGCAGCTGTTGACGGGATATATTTCATGTATAACACTAATTTTTCATTTATCTTCCCATTTTCTTGTTATTATTAATACTACTCGAGTGAAAAATATATTAAAAAATTAGATTCTCTATTTTACGAGGTGAAAAGATATTAAAATAAAGGAATATCGTGTATTTTAAGGTACTGTAAAAATGTAACCATATAATAGTTACAATTTGTTAATTTATTTGAAATATTGTCGTTATATTTGGTAAAATCGGATTTGGAAAAATTGGATAAACGTTGCTTTCAAAAAGGTTATTTTATAATTCGAAATTTATATTTTTGTTGATCATTAAGAGTATTTCGAGGGATTTTTCATTCACACGGATAGAATACCAATGGCGAATCGCTTTATTTCAAAATGAACAATTCGAATCGGATTATGTTATCGAGCAGTACAAATAATACGTATGACGTGTTGTGTATTTATTTGCCGATTGTCCACTATCAGCAACAATGCATCGATCATTTAAAGTTAACAGGGATTAATTGCAAAAATTAGCGACAATCACCAATGACTTCGTTAGCTCTAAAATCGACACTTCTAGCTTTGCTAAAATTATCGCTCTTGGTATTAAATTCCATCTAACCCAAAATTTTCAAAAATGCATATTGTTAGAGATTACTATAGGAAAAATCCTGAATTTTTCACTAAAATTAACACCTTATTATATTTCCACTTCCAAATACACCAAAATTTTAAAAAATTTGTGACAAATATTCCTCGTCAACAAGGTTCTAACATAAAGATTTTTACCAGTGATTACTATAGTAGTAGTAGACATTACCGAAGAAAAAGAAGATCAAATTTTTCTTTAAAATTAACACCCTTAATATATCTCTATTTCCATCAAAATTATGAAAAATTCGTGACAAATATTCCTCGTTAACAAGACTAGAGTGTAAAAATGATTGAAGGCCACCAGTAATTACTATAATGGTAGATACGACTAAAGAAGAAGAAATCCGTATCTTTCACTAAAATTAACACCCTATTATATTTTCACTGCCACCAAAATTCTAAAAAATTTGTAACAATTATTCCTCGTCAATAAGACTTGTATGTAAAAATCATTAATTGTTATTAGTGATTACTATAATGGTAGATACGATTGAGGAAGAAGAAATCCGAATCTTTCACTAAAATTAACACCTTATTATATTTCCACTTCTACCAAAATTCTAAAAAATTCCTAACAAATATTCCTCGTCAATAAAGCTCGAGTGTAAAAAATTATTAATGATCACCAGTAATTACTATAATGGTAGACATGATTGAAGAAGAAAAAGATCGAATCTTTCATTAAAATTAACACTCTGACTATATCTCTACTTCCACCAAAATTCTAAAAAATTCCTGACAATTATTCTTCTTCAACAAGACCTGACCACAAAGATCATCGATGGTCTCCGATGATTATTACAATGACAAACGAGTCTAAAGAAGAACACTAAATCCTTCATTAAAATTAACACCCCATCACCAAACATTTCCATATCTCCATTTCAATAAAAATTTTCAAAAATTCCTAACAATTCTACCCCGATACAAAAACTCGAGTCTAAACCTCGTTAATATTCACCAACAATTGTTATTACAATAACAGACATGCTCGAAGAAGAATCCGTGACACGTATTCCTCGACCCCAAGTCTCAAACCCAACTACCAACGACGATGAATCCGTCAAAATGAACAACCCACCCTCGGCAAACCTTCTCCCAAAACCTCACCACCCTCCTGCTCCCCCAAACTGTCAGGAATTTCGGGAAGGAAATCCAAAGGATTAGCGTACAGAGAAGTAACCGTATTCAGTTATACACCAATTGGATGTATAAAGTTTAACCCTTTGGACTCGAAAATTTCTTCGTTGTGGAGATGCAATTCGAAGTTCTTCTTAGATTTTTATAAGCTCACTGATACTCCTTATGCCAAAATAAAAAAAAGAAAATCGTGAATTTGCGTGAGAAACGAACGAATAGGATAATTTTATTTCGATGTTCTTAATACAATTATCATCATCCATTATTTAAGTTATAGCGTTAAAACAAACGGTGACTGAGAGTCACCTCTCGAGTGCAAAGGGTTAATATAAGTGAAATGTATACACTTTATGCGAATATACAAATAAAACCAAGAGTCTTTATCACACCACTGCGGGTCACAATACGTAAGCTATCTGCACTGTTCCGGGTTTGAGAGTGAGAGCAGCGAGGGACAGCAGGCCCTTTTAACCCGTTGAGTCCCAAGCAGCGCGATCGCGCTCTTCAGTTGAAGTGTGCTCAACTTTGCTGAAGCACGTACGTCACATAGCACCAACAAGCGCTATCGCGACGATTGGGATTTTCGACATAAAATTAACCCCCTGGCTACTGTGTGCGCATATACGCGCTCAGAAATTTTGCTTTTGTGACACGGAAGGCGCATATAAGCGCTCAACACAGTTTGCTTTTCTGACACGGAGGGTGCATCTCTACTCAAAATTTTGCCATTCTCGGCGGACATTGTAAATGAATTCCTATTCGTGTGGTACGAACGGTGCGTTTCAAAATCTGCCGTAGTCAAAGGGTTAAAGAAGCGCTATCGCGCCGTTTGAACTCTTCGCACTCGATTAAAACAAGCGTTATAGCGCTGTTTGGGATCTTTCGACTGTGTCATACCAAAAGCCACTGGGACTCAAACGGTTAAACCCCAAATACCAATCCCTTGATGCCAATCCCTGCATAGTATCTTGAGATGAAAAGGTCGGTATTGGCCTGCAACCTCTAACATTGGCTTGTCACCATCGTTGCATAGGCGTAGGTAATTTTCAATACAAACCCGTGTCCCCTAAACTCCACGTACCCCAGTCGAAATGCATAATTAGAACTGGTAAAAATCGCAAGGACGATAGGATTTTCCGGATGCGCGATCAGCGGTGGCGCCTGTTCGCGTGGCGTGGAGTCGCGGCGCAGCCCGGCGTCCATTCCCATCGCGATAATCGTGGTCCGCGGAACAGCGGCGGCACAGACCGGTCGAATAGGTAGGAAAAGTCGCATGTTAAGCCTGATAAACGAAACATAAAAGCACGTAGGTGGCCGAATGGGTGGAGGAAAGGGCGGAGAGGCTCGGAGGCGGCGGTGGTCGAAGGGTGGTCGTAGGCGAGCACACGCTCGACCGTGTGTACCCAACACCCTTCCATCCGGCTCACGCACACGCTTGCACTGGCATACACGCGCACACCCGTAAGGCGCGGAGGCTGGTGTACGACGGCTGTTAGCGTGAGCTTGCAACACACACGGCTGCGGCGGCGTTGGCGGCAACGGGGGTGGCCGCGTGTGCCTGGCCGTCGTACCGACTTTTCCTTCTTTTTGCCCGGCCCGATCGATACCGACGACTTATTTTGGATTATTTTCAGCGCGGCCAGAGTGTGCGCGCCTTTTCTAGGCAAAAAAATGGGAATTCGCGCGGACCGGTGCATGGCTTTCTGGTAAATTTTGCTGCGACCGACGTTCTCCAATGAGCACGGCACGAAAAAACGTATTAGAGCGTGTAACCGGCAATTTTTGTTGCGCCGTCGCCGTGGAGAAAAAAAGGAGAACCGTATACTCCCATCGGTCGACGGAGCGGCGCCATTCTCGAGATTATGTAAAAAATGCGGGACCAGCATTGTGCCCATTAGACACCGCTGTCCAATGAAACGCTGTAAACTGTTCCCCTCTGTCCTGCTCCCTCGCACCGCTCCCACCCTATTTCCACCTTGCCTCTCCAACCTCTTCTCTCTCTCCTCTCTCTCTCTCTCTCGCCTTTTCCCTCCGACCCTCGCCACTCGCTCGCTCCGCCGAAAAGCGCGTAGCCGCGTAAATGCCGCCGCATGAAAGTGTCTTTTGTCGCCGATGCAAACGCGCTGTTTTCCTCCCGCCGCGGTTCCGCGATCTTTTCACCGGCGTTTCGCGCTTTTGATCGTTCCCCGGTGAAACGATTACGCGATACAAATTCGCTCGACGATGTACGTTTCCTCTTTTCTTCCTCTTCCCATCCGAGCGCGCGCGCGCCTCGCAGCTCCGTGTACACAGGATGTGTGCACAGGTGTGTGCGTGTGTGTGTGCGGGTGTACGCTTGCAGGAGAGTGCGTGTGTTGTTTTTTCTTTCTATTTGCTTTCGCGACGCACGCGAGAGAAGAGCTGTGACGCGGCGTTCGAGGCTGGCAGACGCTGGTGTCGCGACAAAAGGGTTTTGCGAAATGGTTCAGAAGGAAGAGTCGACTGTGATCGATTTTCAAATTAGCGCTCCGGGATAATGGCTGCTTTTTTCACCGGCTGCCAGGTTTGAATCGGTGTTACCAAGCGAGGCTATCGAGGATCCCTGGTATCGGGATGAGAAGAAACAGGTCGTGGAAGGCTGATGGAGGGGGGTTGCGGTAATTATGATTCGTGGCGTGTCGTTGCACCTTGTTCGTGCACCTATTTCGTTTGCCGAGAAAGGGATTTTGTTAATTAAATGGAAATACACTAGGTTGCAGGATCTTAATAATTAATTTTGGAGAGGGTGATTCTTGCGGTGTTGATGTTTGCGGCAGGGGGTGTCCTTTTGTGTGTTAGTGTCGTTATGGAGGAGAGGGGGTTGAGAAAACTTGGAAAATAATTTTATTAATTAAATGAAAGTACAGTAGGCTTAAGAATCTTAATAATTAATTTTGTATGTGATACTTCCAATGTTGATTTTTACAGTGGAGGGTACCTTTTTGTGTGTTAGTGTCGTTACGAAGAAGAGGGGGTTGAGAAAAACTTGGAAAAGAATTTTATTAATTAAATGGAAATACACTAGATCTTAGAACCTTAATAATTAACTTTGGTATATGTGATACTTCCAATGTTGATTTTTATAGTGGAAGGTACTCTTTTGTATATTAGTGTCATTATGAAAAAAAGGGGGATGAGAAAAACTTGGAAAAGAATTTTATTAATTAAATGGAAATACAGTAGGCTTTAGGATCTTAGTAATTAATTTTGGTGTATGTGATACTTCCAATGTTCATTTTTACAGTGGGGGTACCTTTTTATGTGTTAGTGTCGCTACGAAGAAGAGGGGGTTGAGAAAAACTTGGAAAAGAATTTTATTAATTAAATGGAAATACATTAGCTTGTAGGGTACTAATAATTAACTTTCTTGTAGGTGATTCTTCCAATATTGTTTCATGGGTATATGGAAGCGGATGAGTGATGTCGGATTTTTAGGGTACCCTTTTGTCTTTTAGTATTTTATGCAGAAGAGATGGATGAGAAAAACTCAAAAAAGAATTTTATTAATTAAATTGAAATACACTAGGTCTTAGGATCTTAATAATTAACTTAGGTGTACTTTTTGGTATACTTCCAATAATAATTTTTATAGTGGGGGGTACCCTTTTATCTGTAAGTGTCGTTATGCAGAAAATAAGGATGAGGAAATCTCCGAAAAGAATTTTATTAATTAAATGGAGATACACTAGGTCTTAGGACCTTAATAATTAATTTTGGTGTATGTGATACTTCCAATGTTGATTTTTATAGTGGAGGGTACCCCTTTGTATGTTAGTGTCGTTATAAAGTACAGAAGGATGATAAATACTCGAAAAAGAATTTAATTGATCAAATAGAAATACATTAGCTAGTAGGGTGTCAATAATTAATTTTCTTTCAAGTAATTCTTCCAGTGTTGTTTTGTGGATCTATCTAGTTGAATGAGAAATGATGTCAGATTTTTACAGTAAAGGGTACCCTTCTATACGTTAGTGTCGTTATACCGAAAGGAGGGATAAGAAAAACTTGGAAAAGAGTTTTATTAATTAAATGAAAATACATTAACTCGTAGGGTGTCAGTAATTAATTTTCCTCTAGATGATTCTCCCAGTGTTGTTTCCTAGATACATGGAAATTGATGAGTAGCTTCATATTTTTAAAGTAGGGGGCACCCTTTTGTGTTTTAGTATTTTATGCAGAAGTGGAAGATAGAAAAAGCTTTTAAGTAATTTCACAATTCCTTGACAGTTTATCGAGGTTTATTAAACTAAACCGACTGACAAAGATTTTCACACTAAACGCAATTTATTTATTAACTTTTAGAATATTTTGAGGACCCTGTATATCATTCGATCAAGGAATGAGAAAATTCGCGTGAGAAAAATTACATAAGCTTCGATTTTTACTACAAACCAATTATTCCAATCTATTTGTCGAAGATAACAAATGTTTATAAACGATATGAAAGGAACAGAAGCCTCTGGAAGAGCTGTTGTCATAATCACTCGTGTCTAGATCACTATCCAAAGCAGAGTAAAAGTGAGAAGTGAAATTCAACCAATTATCGCGGATACAAATAGATACACTATTCTGCTTATCATAATTAATATCAAGCTGCGTTTCGTCGAAGTTTGCTTTTGTTTCTGTTATTGTATAATTATTTCCTGTGTCGTGCTATCTTCAATTTCGGGCACAACCAGCTAAAATATCAACGTTATTAAACGTGCAATATATTTGTTCCTTGTTTTATATACTCGCTTTTTACACGATTCCGTTTCAACGCGAATTAGGAAAGAAATTTTATTCTCGTTTCGCACCACCGATAGAAATTCGATGAAAATTTCGCGATACGAATAACAAAATTAATTTGTCGAGATTAGTCATCCAAGGTCGAGGAGGATCTATGGCGGAGAAAGTAGCGGAAGCGATTATTGCATAATAATAATTCCAAAAATATCGTTACTTTCATTGGAACGAGCGACTGTTCGACTATTTCCAGGCACGATCCATTTCCTCGACCGGTTACCAGAAATATACTTAACTCGAATAAATTCTGACGCAAATCCCTAAATACGAATTTAAGCCAAACGCAACGCTTACTATCGAATATTCTCCGTTACTGCCTGCAACCGTTTTAAAACGAACCATTCTCACTGCTACCTGTAACCAAAATCCTACCACGATGTACAAACGAAATTCGAAAATAAAACGGGGAAAAAAGGGAATATTTTTGGAAACAGAGAGCTTAAATTTGATTGTCAAACGAAACCGGTATAGATCCCCTCCGATATCGCATTTCGCAGGGGCGAAACTAATTCGTTGGAAAAATTCTCTGTCATTGTCGATTCGACCATCCATCCTGAATTTTCTCCGGTCCTGTCCATCCGAAACACTGACCTATCGACCACCAAATTCGTCCCGTTAATTAACTCTTCTGCGACCGTACGCGATGATATTACGATACCGGATGGGTGCTTCAAGTTTTCCACGCGACGTCCAAAATGATCGATATATATCGATAATATCCTTACGTGAACCCGAAGAAGCGTTTGATCAAACATAGTTAATTTTTAAATTAAAATAACTGACTTCGAATACCATTTTTGCAATAAAATAGAATAATTAACCAAAGGAATATAAAATGAAGACCATACTATCACTCTAATAAAAATTTGAGACTATAGTATCATTGCGACAAAAATTGGAGACTATAGTACCACTGTAATAAAAATTGGAGACTATAGTATCACTGTAATAAAAATTGGAGATTATAGTATCACCGTAATAAAAATTGGGGACTATAGTATCATTGTAATAAAAATTGGAGACTATAGTATCACTGTAATAAAAATTGGAGATTATAGTATCACTGTAATAAAAATTGGAGATTATAGTATCACCGTAATAAAAATTGGGGACTATAGTATCATTGTAATAAAAATTGGGGACTATAGTATCACTGTAATAAAAATTGGAGACTATAGTATCATTGCGATGAAAATTGGAGACTACAGTATTATTGTAACCAGAAGACTATAGTATCATTGCAAAATTGATAAACTATACAGAATGTTCCACTTGGATCTTCGAGAACTCAATTATTTCCTGAACTATAGCTCGTTTAAAAAAGTAGTAATAAATTTTTACCCAGTGAACCTGCTTCAAAGATTTCAAAATAACCCCAGTTTCCTTTTATACAAACGAATAATGCAATTCAAACTAAATTCATTGACCTATAATAATTTAATTTCCGAAGCTATATATATATAAAATAAAAATTAATACTTGGAAATGAAAGAATGAATACAAGAAGCTAAATAAAAGAAACATTATTCCAACTACTCAGATTCTCAGGAAGGTATTTAACTAAGAAATAACTGTCTCGAAACAGAACAAGTTAAATAAATAAATAAATTGAAAAGTGTAGCAAGTGATACAAAAGTAATACCAATCGCACAGAATCGCAGTGCAAATAAATTATCAGTAAGGACGAATAAAACAGAAATGCACGAAATACATCACCCGGAACATCAAAACTGAAAACGAGGAATAAAAATAACCTTAGACAAAATAAAATAAAATATATATTCGAAATGAAATCAGCGAAATAAAAATAAAAATAATAATCAGCCGCGAAGAAAAATGTGAACGTAGAATAATTAACCGAAAGTCGGGAAGTTTATTTCAGGATCGTCTGGAGCACCCCATTCTCCTTAGGTCCCGCGACAGGATGCCAGGGGCGAGCGAGGAATTCATTAAAGTGGCCGGTGTTCCTCGCGAGGGGGCAACCATGATCGGGAAATAGCGAGCGTGCTATTTAAACCGCGGACGTATCAATAACGGAGTAGTTTTTGGCGGATTTCATTGATTTCCGATGGAGTTGCGCTGATGTGCATGGACGAGGGCAGGTAGGCTACATGCACAACATTGTAATTGATTGGACCTGTGGCCTGATAACCGCTCGGTGACCTCACCAGCCGTTCGATACGCGTACTCGGTCATGGAATAATTATTTCTTCTTTCTCCCGCGTCGGATCCCCAGCTCTATCCGCCGCGGAACGCTTTGAATCGATTACACCAACGATCTGTCGTTCGGCGCGGGAACAGATCGGGGCTATCGACGCGTTTCGATATCGGAAAACGCGGGTCCTTCGAGGCGGAAAACGGGAAATAAAAGAGGGAGAAAAAAATTAGCCTCGAGTGTGAGGTGGACCAGAAGATTGTAATTGTAGCACGATGAAACTTCATTGTTTTCCCCCAATTTTTTTGGCAGGCATCCTGTGTGTCGCGGAGAGGACGTATTTTTTTTTCCTATCCTCGATGATTTTGATTTTGGGTGCAATTAGTGGAATTTCGCGGAGAATATGTGGGGCGTTGTATGTATTGGTAACAGAGGAAGAAATAACTGTTGGTTTAATTGATTTAATTGATTAAATTGAATGTAAAATGTTACAAATGTGATAAGAATAGTTATGGTGTATTAATATAGTAATAGTTATTGTGAAATAAATTATTAAGCCTCGAGGAAGGATGGTTTATTTTATTTTGGTTTATTTTTATTATTAGAAATGGTACTTGGAGATATATGTATGAATATGGGTTGTCAAATTTTGAGGGAATTTTTGGAATAAGCAAAGGATTGAATGCAAAATACTATAAATGTGATAAGAGTAGTTACAGTGTATTGATATAGTGACATAAATTATTAATCCTCGAGGTAGGATTGTTTATTGATTTGAGTGATCTATTAAAAATGGTACTTGGAGATGTATGTATGAATATGGGTCATAAAATTTTAAGGGAATTTTTGGAATAAGCAAAGGATTGAATGCAAAATACTATAAATGTGATAAGAGTAGTTACAGTGTATTGATATAGTGAAATAAATTATTAAGCCTCGAGGAAGGATTATTTGTTGATTTGAATGAAATATTAGAAATGGTACTTGGAGATATATGTATGAATATGGGTCATAAAATTTTAAGGGAATTTTTGGAATAAGCAAAGGATTGAATGCAAAATACTATAAATGTGATAAGGATAATGTGATAAGAGTAGTTACAGTGTATTGATATAGTGAAATAAATTATTAAGCCTCGAGGAAGGATTGTTTGTTGATTTGAATGAAATATTAAAAATGGTACTTGGAGATATATGTATGAATATGGGTTGTCAAATTTGTAGGGAATTTTTGGAATATGCAAATGTGCAAAATACTATAAATGTTATAGGGATAGTTACAGTGTATTAATATATCGATAGTTATAGTAAAATATATTATTAAGCCTCGAGAATTGACTATTTACTAATTTGTGTGATATATTAAAAATGATACTTGGAGATATGATACATGTATGACTATGTTTTGCAAATTTGGGGATAAGAATTTTTGGTCTGGCAGAAAATTGAATACAAAATACTATAAATGAGATAAGACAAATTATTAAACCTCGAGGAAGGCTTTGATTTATTATTTATTAATTTAAATGACGTATTAAAAATGGCATTTGGAGATATGATTTATGCATGAACGTATGTTGCCAAATTTTTAGAAAAAAGTCTTTGGATTAAGCAGAAAATCGAATACAAAATACTATAAGTATAATGAAAGCAATTACAGTGTATTGATACTTATAGTAAAACAAATAATTAAGCATCCAGGAAGAACTATTTCTTCGTTTAAATGACGTATTAAAAATGGCACTTGGAGATATAATAAATGCATAAATCTGAATTGTAAAATTCTGAGATGAGAATCTTTGGATCAAACAGAAAATTGAATATAAAATACTATAAACATGACAGTAGTAATTAGACTAAAATAAATTATTATGTTAAGACTCTAGAAAGGTCTATTTATCGATTTGACTGTCGTACTAAAAATGGCACTCGCAGAAATGACACAAATTTCAATATCTATTCTCAAACATCAATACCCTCACACTTGGGGTACATGAAAAATTCAATGACGATAACAACTTTTTCCAAATCATTAATAAAATTAAAATATAATCGCATTCTTTAATTTTTATTTCATATTATATTTCCGCATCGCATCGCAAATGTAATAGAAATAATTACGGTATTAATACATCGATAATCAAAGCAAAATAAATCAAGCCACTTATCGGTTTATATATTTATCCTATACAACATCGCGAGACCTCTATGTACCATCGCAAATGTAATAAAAAGTAATCACCGTGTAGTACTGCATCGGTAATTAAAATAAGAATTATTAAATTTCAAGGAAGAAGTATTTACTCGTTTCGATAGAGAAATAAATATTAACGTGTGCTATAAAATTTAACCACGATCATCCTTGACACGCGCAGAAAATTCAATGGCTATGACGTTCCTTTTACAAGTCATTAATAAATTTACAAGATGGCTCCGCTTTAAATATCCTAGTGGATTTCTATGTACCATCGCAAACGTAATAAAGAGTAATTACCGTGCAGCGATACATCGATGATTAAAATAAGACAGGTTCTAAGATCTACGACAAGGATAAATCACTATTTATTGATTTCAATGACGAATTAAAAATAATAGTCGAAGAGTTGTCAAATTTTATTACAATCACTCCTGAAGCCATTAATTAATCGGTTCGTAAAATGAAGAATTTAAAATAAAGAATAAATTAAAAATTTAAAACAAATAAAGAATTTTCAGGAAGAATTATGTTTATCATCCTAAATTTTACTACGATCACTCCAGAAAGGCATAGAAAACTCGATGACTGTGAGATTTCCTTTGGAAGCCATTAATTAATCGACTCGAAAAATAAAGAATTAAAAATAAAGAATAAATTTTAAATTTAAAACAAACCAAGAATTTTCGGGAAGAATTATGTTTATCATCCTAATTCTCTTATCCTAAATTTTACTACGATCACTCCAGAAATACATAGAAAACTCGATGACTGTGAGATTTCCTTTGGAAGCCATTAATTAATTCGCTCGCAAAATGAAGGATTTAAAATAAGGAATAAATTTAAAATTTAAAAGAAATAAAGAATTTTCGGGAAGAATTATGTTTAGCACCCTAACTCATCGTCCAGATATACTTATTTTCCTTTCTTTGATTTATTAACCGGTTTTTATAATCGTTATAATTCTACACGTACTTCACAAAATGAAGAATTAAAAATAAAGAATAAATTTTAAATTTAAAACAAATAAAGAATTTTCGGGAAGAATTATGTTTATCACCCTAACTCATCGTCTAGATATACTTATTTCCCTTTCTTTGATTTATTAACCGGTTCTTATAATCGTTATAATTCTAGATGTACTTCATCGATTCGTTTCTGGGCTCGCTTACGTATTTTAAAACGTCTATACACAGACACGATTTGTATGAATTATTATCACCGGTATAGGTACCAATTTTATTTTATCGTGTAATTTTTCAGTGACAATTATTATTCCAAATTTGATTCAATTTAACTGCAGATTCAGTTTCTTCTTTTTTTTTATTTTATTCTTCTTTTTTCAATTTTATTTATTTCCCATTGAAAAAAATATTCTCTGTGTAAAGGAAATGGAAGACTCGTGAAATTCGGAGAAACCATTGGATAAATGAAGGGAACGTACAACGAACAGGGTACGTGGAAAAAAAATTGCAGTTTACCAGGAGACAAATAATTATTTTCCAGCAACCATATTTTTTTAATGATATCTGTGTCCGTTATTTCGAGCTTTCGCGCGAGCTTTTAGTGAAATTTTAGCTGAACTTTCCCGCGAAAATAAAACCACCGTTTATAATTCATAAATGCCGCAATATTCCATACAGCATTCATAAACAAGTGAATTTTTGTCGTGCACCCTTTCACGTTAATGGAATATTCACCTTTCTTCTGTACCTTTCCTAATTCACCGGTTACTATAATATATGACATTAGTGTCTCGGTTTCGGTATCGGTCTATATCAGTCCATGACGTGGTTCTTGTCATATCAAATTTCTGTTTACCTCGGAGCAAAACTGGAATACTGGCAAAAATTCGCTGGTGCTTAAGTTATCGACAGCAGCTCCCAAATAATCATTCCACGTCACAGGTAAAAGGTAATTCCTGTCCAGAACTTCCGGTGACAAACGTTAACCCGAAATAGAACGTCACGTAACTACGAAATGACGTATCCGTGTGTATAATTAATTTAATTTAAATTTTGTTCATTCTTTATTTCATTGAAATCTTGTATTTATTAATAGCCACAGTGGTCCAATTGAAATAATTATTGAAATTCTAGGAAATTTTTCTCTTAAAGTTAAATAAATATAATTGATTGGAATTTATTTCGAGGTGGAGAAAAATTCTGGTAAAATTGCGAGATTATGTGAGTTGTGAAGAGGATAATAATATATCCTGAAGTATGTTTCAGAGATTATTTCGTGTTAGTGAAGGGAGAAATAAAGAGTTAGATAGAGAAATTTAGAACAAGGCTAAATTGATTGGTAGTTTCGGTATGTTTGCTAAAAATCTTTTATGAGAGAGGAAATCTGATGTAGAGGACTAGAAAGTAGACATTTTGGGAGAATATTTTAATAATAAACGATATTCTAATTCTTATAAAATTAAAACATTGTTTAACAATGAATAGTAATTAACAGTATGCAAGCTAACTTGTTTAATGATTTATATACTATGTAATGGTGTTTAATTCCAATATTAAAATTAATATTATAATTTAAATTACACAGACTGTAGTAATATAAATTATAAGTAGTATTATTTCATAATATTTAATACAAATATCAAGATTAATTTTATTCAACAATATTGAAAATTAATATTGGAATCAATTGTATTTAACAACATTTAATACTAATACTGTAATTATTCCTATGCAACGATATTTAAGAATAACCATAAACATAAGATTATTTAGGAACACCATAACACCATGCAACAATCGACAATCTTTCAACCTCATAATAAAAAATCCATAAAACGTATGAGTGATTGATTAATATTAAAACCAATAATATTTAATAACATTTAATACTAATATTGTAATTATTTCTATGCAACGATATTTAAGAATGACTATAAACCTAAGATTATTTAACACCACCATGACACCGTTTAACAACCGACAATCTTTCAACCATAAAATAAAAAATCCATAAAACGTATCAGTGATTGATTAATCTTAAAATCAACATTATTTAATAACATTTAAAACTAATATTGGAATTATTTCTACTTAACAATATCTAACAAAAACCATAAACCTAAGATTATTTAACATCATCATAACTCCATTTAACAACCGAGAATATTTCGATTCCAAAATGAAAAATACATAAAACGATTCATCGATTAATTAATACCAAAATTAATTCTCTTTAATAACACTCAATATCAGCACTAGAATTAACCCTATTTAACGATATCTAACAATAACCATAAACCTAAGATTACTCAACACCACCATAACACCGCTTAACAACCGACAATCTTCCAACTCCAAAATAAAGAATCCATAAAACGACTCAGGAATTGCTTAATGCTGAAATTAATGTTATTTAATGACACTTAATACCAACATTGGAATTAATCCCATTCAACGATCCCTAACACTAACCACAAACATAAAATTATCCAACACCACCATAACACCGGTTTAACAACCGACAATCTTCAAAAATAAACATTCCCAAAATAAAAAATTCAAGAGAAAATTACAGCGAAGCTGTCGCATTAATCAAGCACGAAATTTTTCACCGTCATCCCGAGTCAATTACAATTAACATACTCGATCATGTATAACAGCACCCAAGCTATCATCTCCTGTCACTCCCTTAGACCCCGTCCCTCTCCTCTTGCATTGGAAAACTAGTCAGAAAAAGCAATGCGACATCGGCATGCACTCGCAGCTACGCCCTGGCCTGCGATACAGGGGCCAAGGAACGCCGGAAATCCGGCAGAACAAATCTCTTAATAGCTCGTTAATAGTGAAACGCGGCGCTGAAAATCAAGCGTGCGGTTATCGAACGCGCTAGAATATTTGAAACTGCGTTTAATGGCGCGCTCCGGGTAATTACTCGCTCTCCCGGCTAATAGACGTTCGAATAATCGAGACTCTATTATAATATAACAGTAGCTCGGAGGCCATCTAGGCGACTAGTCCGCGCCTGGGTCAGCTAACTCGCGCCGCGTTCGAACCTCCTCGTTACACTTGTCCGCGCGAGTTTTCCATTCTCGCAGTGTCCTGTCGATTAGCAGACAGCGGGATGATGATCGATCGTGCGATTCGAGATTTATCGTGTTTGAACAGGTAACCGCGACTCGCCTGTTTCGGATCTACGAGATGAATTTTACGGATGGTGACTGTGCCAGTGGCCGCACGAATTGCGCGCTGCATATGCAGTACTCCGTCTTGGCATACCTAAATGAGCTTGGCATATCTAAGGTTTATAGCAAGATCGCGAAGAAAGGCTATTTTCGAGTTGGAATCTGGGAATATTGGGGGTAATGAAGCAGGTGTTCTTTCAAATCTGTATGTATGAGAGTATGTAAGCGTGTGCCAGGTCCGGTTACCGATAAGGAGATGTGAGTGACGAGCACGTAGCAGTGATAACCGGAGTATCGAAATGAAGGCGATCCGCTTCATAGCACATATTACATTTACATCAGAGATTACTCTATTATAAATAAAGGAGTCTCGCTCATCCAACGATACTCACGTTCATAGACCTGTTCCACAGTGAAATTCCAAAATTCCACGTCGACTGTTTTATTCTGGCATATTTTCCTAGGCACTATTCACAATAGAAAAGACTCGTATACATTATATGTACATCATGGATTACACAATTACAAAGAAAGGAGTCTCAGTCATTCAACGACGCTCACGTTCATTGACCTGACCCAGAGTAAAATTCTAAAATTCCATGACGACTGTTTTATTATGGCACATTCTCCTAAATCATCATTCGCACTAGACGAGACACGCCCATGTTACATTTACATCGCGTATTACACAATTATAAACATAGGACTCTCACTCATCCAATGACGTTTACTCATCACGTTCACAGATCTGTTCCAGAGTGAAATTCCAAAATTCCAAAATTTCATGACGACTGTTTTATTCTGGTACCTTTTCCTAAACTTCATGCACACTAGATGAGACTCGCTCATATTACATTTACATCACAAATTACACGATAACAAATAAAGGAGTCTCAGTCATTCAACGATGTTTACTCATCACGCTTACAGATCTGATCCAAAGTGAAATTCCAAAATTCCATGACGACTGTTTTATTCTGGTATCTTTTCCTAAACTTCATGCACACTAGATGAGACTCGCTCATATTACATTTACATCACAAATTACACAATAACAAATAAAGGAGTCTCAGTCATCCAACGATGTTTACTCATCACGTTCACAAATCTGTTCCACAGTGAAATTCCAAAATTCCAAAATTTCATAACGACTGTTTTATTTTGGTACCTACTCCTAAATCATGATTCACTCTAGACGAGATAGATACATATTTATATCACGGATTACACAATTATAAACATAGGTGTCTCACTCGTCCAATGACGTTTACTCATCACGTTCACAGATCTGTCACAGAGTGAAATTCCAAAATTCCACGACGACTGTATTATTCTGGTACCATCTCTTAAATCATCATTCACACTAGACGAGATACGTACCTATTACATTTACATCAGAGATTACATAATTAAACGGAAAGGAATCTCGCTCATCCAACAACGTTTACTCATCACGTTCATAGATCTGTCCCAAAATGAAATTCCAAAATTCCATAACAACTGTTTTATTCTAGCCCATTCTTCTAAACACCATTCACACTAGACAAGACTCGCCCATACTATTGTACATTTACATCACAGATTACACAATTATAAACAAGTCTCACTGATCCACCAGCGATTACTCATCACGTTCACAGATCTGTCTCAGAATAAAATTCCAAAACTCTGCAAACCGAACAAGTCAAAGTCCCAACCCAAACCAGACCACTAAACGATAAACCTAAATTCATGGAAGAACAAAACCCAGGTCGTGAACTCCTCTGACAGGACCTAACTCCAGCATAGACTGATGGAAAGCGAGAAAAATCAAGGCCCACGTGGAAAATAATCCATCTGTCCTCGATAACCAGCTTATCGGACAATTGCAAACACCGGGTTCGCGTTGGTTCGCGATTTTATAACGGTTATCTGCTCGTTGCTCAGCTGTGCACCTGGCACGGGCCTTGGCCGCGGCGCTGGCGCGCGTTACATAAAACGGAAAAGCGGGCTGGTGTGATAATTAAGAAAGGATATACCGTTCGACAGCTTCAGGCTAATTAAACATGTTTCCGATCAGGGACTCGCGCTGAAGACGTGTAATCTTTCCTAACGAGCAGCCGAAACCTGTACATCCTCCGCCACCGCTAGATGCATTGCGTATTCGTGTTCTAATTACGATCTGGTACCGTGCAACATCGTGTAACACTCGCGCACACACGCGCAAACGAACAGAGACAGACAAGCTCGTCTACACGAGTGCAACTTTGAACAACGAAGAACAGATTTTTGATTTCCTCGAATCTGGTCTCTGCGACTACCTTGAACGACCAAGCAGGCGCGCGCGCGTCCATAGACACGTTCCGCAGTGCGTGAGCAGCCAACTATCCTGGAAGCTACAGGATGAGCGCAGAAGATACGCATCGTTCGCGAAGTACAGGAAGAGCGCAATTCCGCGGACCTAGCAACCGAGTCCTGCCATCTTCGGCTAATTCCGCGCGATAAACGAACATCTCGGCCCGACTTCCGCCATTATGATCGGAGATAGACATTTGACGGCGGCCACTATCGATCTTCCGCGCGCGCGTGCAAACCCGCCAGTCATCATCCCGCTTTTTCCTTTCCGCGAATTTTCCGCGTTCAACCGATGCAACTCCCTGCGTTTCCTGGTTATGCGATTCCTGTTATTCCTGCGGCTTCGACTTTCCACTTCGTTCCCCGCTTACTTACACTTTATTAGCCGTTCCCGAGGCTTTGGCGCTGAGTTTCAGGGGTAGATTGCCCGAGCCTTTTAGGGGATTCTGGAAATTGTAGCGGGATTCAGGTATCGATTGCTTTGTGCCCTCTTTCGCTGAGATTCCTCGTCTTTGGACGAGGTGTATCTCTGGCACGGGATGTGCGTTTGGAAAGTAGAAGGTTTTGACAGGTCATGGGTTTGGAGACAATTCGGAGATCTTAAGAACCTAGATAGAGGAGTATTTGAGGGATTATTTGAAAATTGGAATAGTTTGAGAATTTTTCTGTTTTTAATTCATGACTAGATGATTTTTCTTTACCTTCTAATCTACTCAGTACCTATGATCTATGCTAATGGTGTCAAGTTTAAGGAAAACAATGAAGTATAATATTTTTCGAGCTGCCACAGGCAGAAGTTGGTAGTTGGATTTTGCTGGAGGGATATGCTTTCGCGTGGTAATCTAGGGAAAAATTTAGGTGTCTGAGATTTAAAATAGCGTGAGAGCACTATCGGAGTAGCTGCCAGGATACGTCGTAAATTAGGATAATTCGATAACCTTCCGTTCGAGTACTGACACGAGTCTTAATTCACGATTGAGTTGTTCCCCATTACGACCCGCCGCGGTATTTATCACGCAGAAAATTTTTGCAAATTAATGTCCGTTGTTTTTATGCCAATTAAAAATTTCCGTGTAATCTTTAATCTACCGTAGAGCGAAACGTCTAAGCAAGACAATTAAAAAATTATTTCCTCCACTCGCACGCGTATTGTTAGTCGAAGGAGCCGAATAGGGGGAGTAAAATGAATGTAGGGTATTCGTAATAATGACAAATTACAATATTATTATGATAATAATTACATGCACTATCTGATTATGTAATGCAAATTTATGCAACTTATTAAATCTCTGCTAAAGTGTTGATTACCCAGCTAACGAAATAACAGATAAAATCGTTCAAACAGCTGTTCCACTTCTCTGAACGGTGTAATTATTCAAGCAAAGTATCTTCAGAGGAGTAACACGTGTTAGTAGGAATTATCTGAATCGACTGTACAACGCGTACACGGTCATGTTCCACTGTTTCGCTATCAACTGACCGACGGTTCCAAGAAAAACAATCAGGTATGTAGGACTCAAAAATGATACCAAATTTTCGTGTCAAACCCTTCTCCTGAACACCCAGAATCTCTAATCCAACAGTATGGGATCTTCAGCGACAACAAAATATTTTTAAAGGAGTAATACGATGTTATTAAGAATTATTTGCATCGGCTGCACAATGCATACAGGATCCAATTCCCCCGTTTCACTGTCATTTGACCGATGATTCCAAGAGAAACGACAAACACTCAAAAATGGTACCAAATTTTCACATCAAACCCTTTTCCTGAACACACAGAGACCCTAACTCAGCAGCATCGGATCTTCAGCGACAAGCAAAATATTTTCAGAGGAGCAATACGTGTCAATAAGAATTATTTGCATCAGTTACACGACGTGTACACAGTTCAGTTCCACTGTTCCAATGTCATTTGATCAACTGTTCCAAAAGAAACGATCAAGACCTAAAAATCCCCATCAAAACCTTTTCCTGTACACTCAGAGATCCTAATCCAACAGTATCGGATCGTCAGTGACATGCAAATACCTTCAAAGGAGTAACGTGTGTTATTAAGAAATATTTGCATAGGTTGCACAATACGTTCACAGTCCAGTTCCACTATTCCGCTGTCATTTGACCAATAGTTCCAAGAGAAACCGATCAGGAACATAGGATCACAAATCCTAACAAATTTTCTCATCAAATCCTTTTCCTGAACACTCAGGGATCTTAATCTAACAGCATAGGATCTTCAGCCATAAGCAAAATATCTTCAAAGTAGTAACATGTGTTATTAAAAATTATTTGCATAGGTTGCACAATACGTTCACAATCCAATTCCACTATTCCGCTGTCATTTGACCAATCGTTTCAAAAGAAACGATTTTCACATCAAATCCTTTTCCTGAACACCCAGAGACCCTAACATAGCAGTATCGGATCTTCAGCGACAAGCAAAATAAATATCAGAAGAGTTCCATTATTCCACTGTTATTTGATTAATTGTTCCAAGAGAAACGATCAGAACCCAAGAATCCCACCTAATTTTCACACCAAATCCTTTTCTTGAACACCCAAAGGCTCTGACCTAGCACCATTGGATCTCCAGCGACAAGTATAATATTTTCAGAGAAGTTCCACTATTCCGCTGTCATTCGATTAATCGTTTCAAGAATACAATCAGAAACGTAAGACCCAAAAGTCCCACGAAATTTTCCTGAACGTCAAATCCTTTTCCCGAACACTCAAAGATCCTAACTCAACGGTATCGGATCTTCAACGACAAGTAAACCATTTCTAGAAGACTTCCACTATTCCGCTGTCATTTGATGGACCATTCCAAGAGAAACGATGAAAATCCAAAAATTCCGCGAAATTGTCACACCAAACCCTTTTCCCATCCAGCCAGCGACCCTACCCCAGCATCATCGTACCTCCAGCGACACTGAGAAATCGCAGGCTCTCGCATCGCCGCGGTGGAATTCGAAAATAAAGCGGAAAAGAGGATTCCGAAGAGCCTGGCGCGTGGAACGCTGGAAAAGAGGGCAGCCAGCCCATTTGGCCGATTGTTCGAAGAGAAAGAACGAGGCGCGAAGGCAGGCCGGCGAGATTGCGCCTCGTTCCCCGAAGCGGCCGCGCCGGGATCCTCGTGTTTATCATTTAACACCCGGCTGATTACCTAATTAGCGAAATAACTAAATCGTACGTAGGACAATTTTCGTCCTCGTAGACCCGCTGGCCTAATCGACACAGATTACACGGGCCGTCATTCGCTGTCATTAGGGCCGGGGAAACGGCCGATGCACGCTTTCAGCGTGGCTCGAGCCTGCTCGGGCTTCGTTTACAGAATACGAGCCGGCAAATGACTTAACCGTTAGCAAAAACTCGCGTAAGTCATATTGCTGCTTTCGCGGAAGAGGAGGCAAGGGGCGGGCTGAGCATCGCGAAGAAAACGCGGCTGTTCCGTGCCACGGGAACGCAGCACACGCGAGGATACCCTCGCCGGCCGTTATTAATGGAATTGAAAGCGTTTTCGAATTTCACGCGAATCATCCGAGCACATGAACAGGACGAACGTATAGCACCTCGGAAATTTAAATCGCGAATGACCGGTCTCCGGTTTTTCAACCGGCACAGTATACTTGGCTACTCCAGCTTCCGATTACCCGGGTTGCGGCCGGGTTGAGGTTATGTTTGTATTAGACATCGCGTGCGAGACTTTTTGTCTTTGCTGCTACGCCAACTTGTTGTTACGTTTTTGTCCTTGTGGCAGGTTGCGATTTTTACCTCTCCACGTGATTTTCAAATTGCTTTTCCTTTTTTTAAGGCACCCGTTGTTTGCTCAACGCCGGCATGTCTTTAGATGGCAAGGGTACTCGCGAGTTACGTATACTGGTGGTACTTTTTCATCGTCCTCGTTGTGGGAACGCGTGTTTCTTAGGATCTTCTTCGTGTGGGATATGTAAGATGTTTTTTGAGACACTTGGTGACGTTGGTTTTTTAACGGGAAGAAAATGGTAGCGAGAATTTGTTCGTTTGTGTATCACGCGGACCTAACCTAACCTCGAATTGAATATTTTTATAGGGACGAGTACGACCCTGGGGGAATGTAAAGAGTATTTGAGAGATAGTGTTAACGAGTAGAATTAGTCTAACTTTATTCGTTATTTGCTATCTTTGAAATATCTATTTTATCATTTATTAAAATCATGGCTCGTGAAATGTTCGTATGGTACATTTAATGTAATGAAAAATGCATGGGGGCGATTGGAAATTGGATAAAAATTAAATGGCGGTTCGAAATTCATGAAATTCTCAGAATTTTAGTATTTTTAGAAATTGTAATTAGATTCCCTGGATATGGTAGGCAAAGTTTCGCCAAGGCCAGAGATACGATCTGATAAAGATAAATAGGGATATCTCCATACGAGAAATAACAAATAATATATAGTAAACAGAAATTTGGAATTGTTTTAAACATTTTTATACTTCACTGTCAAAGCATTCGATTAGTACCTAACTTGTTATACTTAACCCTTTACACTCCAAGCTTTTCTTACATTTTTATAACTTTAAATTATAAAAATCAAGGCCAACGTGGAAAATAATCCATCTGTCCTCGATAACCAGCTTATCGGACAATTGCAAACACCGGGTTCGCGTTGGTTCGCGATTTTATAACGGTTATCTGCTCGTTGCTCAGCTGTGCACCTGGCACGGGCCTTGGCCGCGGCGCTGGCGCGCGTTACATAAAACGGAAAAGCGGGCTGGTGTGATAATTAAGAAAGGATATACCGTTCGACAGCTTCAGGCTAATTAAACATGTTTCCGATCAGGGACTCGCGCTGAAGACGTGTAATCTTTCCTAACGAGCAGCCGAAACCTGTACATCCTCCGCCACCGCTAGATGCATTGCGTATTCGTGTTCTAATTACGATCTGGTACCGTGCAACATCGTGTAACACTCGCGCACACACGCGCAAACGAACAGAGACAGACAAGCTCGTCTACACGAGTGCAACTTTGAACAACGAAGAACAGATTTTTGATTTCCTCGAATCTGGTCTCTGCGACTACCTTGAACGACCAAGCAGGCGCGCGCGCGTCCATAGACACGTTCCGCAGTGCGTGAGCAGCCAACTATCCTGGAAGCTACAGGATGAGCGCAGAAGATACGCATCGTTCGCGAAGTACAGGAAGAGCGCAATTCCGCGGACCTAGCAACCGAGTCCTGCCATCTTCGGCTAATTCCGCGCGATAAACGAACATCTCGGCCCGACTTCCGCCATTATGATCGGAGATAGACATTTGACGGCGGCCACTATCGATCTTCCGCGCGCGCGTGCAAACCCGCCAGTCATCATCCCGCTTTTTCCTTTCCGCGAATTTTCCGCGTTCAACCGATGCAACTCCCTGCGTTTCCTGGTTATGCGATTCCTGTTATTCCTGCGGCTTCGACTTTCCACTTCGTTCCCCGCTTACTTACACTTTATTAGCCGTTCCCGAGGCTTTGGCGCTGAGTTTCAGGGGTAGATTGCCCGAGCCTTTTAGGGGATTCTGGAAATTGTAGCGGGATTCAGGTATCGATTGCTTTGTGCCCTCTTTCGCTGAGATTCCTCGTCTTTGGACGAGGTGTATCTCTGGCACGGGATGTGCGTTTGGAAAGTAGAAGGTTTTGACAGGTCATGGGTTTGGAGACAATTCGGAGATCTTAAGAACCTAGATAGAGGAGTATTTGAGGGATTATTTGAAAATTGGAATAGTTTGAGAATTTTTCTGTTTTTAATTCATGACTAGATGATTTTTCTTTACCTTCTAATCTACTCAGTACCTATGATCTATGCTAATGGTGTCAAGTTTAAGGAAAACAATTAAGTATAATATTTTTCGAGCTGCCACAGGCAGAAGTTGGTAGTTGGATTTTGCTGGAGGGATATGCTTTCGCGTGGTAATCTAGGGAAAAATTTAGGTGTCTGAGATTTAAAATAGCGTGAGAGCACTATCGGAGTAGCTGCCAGGATACGTCGTAAATTAGGATAATTCGATAACCTTCCGTTCGAGTACTGACACGAGTCTTAATTCACGATTGAGTTGTTCCCCATTACGACCCGCCGCGGTATTTATCACGCAGAAAATTTTTGCAAATTAATGTCCGTTGTTTTTATGCCAATTAAAAATTTCCGTGTAATCTTTAATCTACCGTAGAGCGAAACGTCTAAGCAAGACAATTAAAAAATTATTTCCTCCACTCGCACGCGTATTGTTAGTCGAAGGAGCCGAATAGGGGGAGTAAAATGAATGTAGGGTATTCGTAATAATGACAAATTACAATATTATTATGATAATAATTACATGCACTATCTGATTATGTAATGCAAATTTATGCAACTTATTAAATCTCTGCTAAAGTGTTGATTACCCAGCTAACGAAATAACAGATAAAATCGTTCAAACAGCTGTTCCACTTCTCTGAACGGTGTAATTATTCAAGCAAAGTATCTTCAGAGGAGTAACACGTGTTAGTAGGAATTATCTGAATCGACTGTACAACGCGTACACGGTCATGTTCCACTGTTTCGCTATCAACTGACCGACGGTTCCAAGAAAAACAATCAGGTATGTAGGACTCAAAAATGATACCAAATTTTCGTGTCAAACCCTTCTCCTGAACACCCAGAATCTCTAATCCAACAGTATGGGATCTTCAGCGACAACAAAATATTTTTAAAGGAGTAATACGATGTTATTAAGAATTATTTGCATCGGCTGCACAATGCATACAGGATCCAATTCCCCCGTTTCACTGTCATTTGACCGATGATTCCAAGAGAAACGACAAACACTCAAAAATGGTACCAAATTTTCACATCAAACCCTTTTCCTGAACACACAGAGACCCTAACTCAGCAGCATCGGATCTTCAGCGACAAGCAAAATATTTTCAGAGGAGCAATACGTGTCAATAAGAATTATTTGCATCAGTTACACGACGTGTACACAGTTCAGTTCCACTGTTCCAATGTCATTTGATCAACTGTTCCAAAAGAAACGATCAAGACCTAAAAATCCCCATCAAAACCTTTTCCTGTACACTCAGAGATCCTAATCCAACAGTATCGGATCGTCAGTGACATGCAAATACCTTCAAAGGAGTAACGTGTGTTATTAAGAAATATTTGCATAGGTTGCACAATACGTTCACAGTCCAGTTCCACTATTCCGCTGTCATTTGACCAATAGTTCCAAGAGAAACCGATCAGGAACATAGGATCACAAATCCTAACAAATTTTCTCATCAAATCCTTTTCCTGAACACTCAGGGATCTTAATCTAACAGCATAGGATCTTCAGCCATAAGCAAAATATCTTCAAAGTAGTAACATGTGTTATTAAAAATTATTTGCATAGGTTGCACAATACGTTCACAATCCAATTCCACTATTCCGCTGTCATTTGACCAATCGTTTCAAAAGAAACGATTTTCACATCAAATCCTTTTCCTGAACACCCAGAGACCCTAACATAGCAGTATCGGATCTTCAGCGACAAGCAAAATAAATATCAGAAGAGTTCCATTATTCCACTGTTATTTGATTAATTGTTCCAAGAGAAACGATCAGAACCCAAGAATCCCACCTAATTTTCACACCAAATCCTTTTCTTGAACACCCAAAGGCTCTGACCTAGCACCATTGGATCTCCAGCGACAAGTATAATATTTTCAGAGAAGTTCCACTATTCCGCTGTCATTCGATTAATCGTTTCAAGAATACAATCAGAAACGTAAGACCCAAAAGTCCCACGAAATTTTCCTGAACGTCAAATCCTTTTCCCGAACACTCAAAGATCCTAACTCAACGGTATCGGATCTTCAACGACAAGTAAACCATTTCTAGAAGACTTCCACTATTCCGCTGTCATTTGATGGACCATTCCAAGAGAAACGATGAAAATCCAAAAATTCCGCGAAATTGTCACACCAAACCCTTTTCCCATCCAGCCAGCGACCCTACCCCAGCATCATCGTACCTCCAGCGACACTGAGAAATCGCAGGCTCTCGCATCGCCGCGGTGGAATTCGAAAATAAAGCGGAAAAGAGGATTCCGAAGAGCCTGGCGCGTGGAACGCTGGAAAAGAGGGCAGCCAGCCCATTTGGCCGATTGTTCGAAGAGAAAGAACGAGGCGCGAAGGCAGGCCGGCGAGATTGCGCCTCGTTCCCCGAAGCGGCCGCGCCGGGATCCTCGTGTTTATCATTTAACACCCGGCTGATTACCTAATTAGCGAAATAACTAAATCGTACGTAGGACAATTTTCGTCCTCGTAGACCCGCTGGCCTAATCGACACAGATTACACGGGCCGTCATTCGCTGTCATTAGGGCCGGGGAAACGGCCGATGCACGCTTTCAGCGTGGCTCGAGCCTGCTCGGGCTTCGTTTACAGAATACGAGCCGGCAAATGACTTAACCGTTAGCAAAAACTCGCGTAAGTCATATTGCTGCTTTCGCGGAAGAGGAGGCAAGGGGCGGGCTGAGCATCGCGAAGAAAACGCGGCTGTTCCGTGCCACGGGAACGCAGCACACGCGAGGATACCCTCGCCGGCCGTTATTAATGGAATTGAAAGCGTTTTCGAATTTCACGCGAATCATCCGAGCACATGAACAGGACGAACGTATAGCACCTCGGAAATTTAAATCGCGAATGACCGGTCTCCGGTTTTTCAACCGGCACAGTATACTTGGCTACTCCAGCTTCCGATTACCCGGGTTGCGGCCGGGTTGAGGTTATGTTTGTATTAGACATCGCGTGCGAGACTTTTTGTCTTTGCTGCTACGCCAACTTGTTGTTACGTTTTTGTCCTTGTGGCAGGTTGCGATTTTTACCTCTCCACGTGATTTTCAAATTGCTTTTCCTTTTTTTAAGGCACCCGTTGTTTGCTCAACGCCGGCATGTCTTTAGATGGCAAGGGTACTCGCGAGTTACGTATACTGGTGGTACTTTTTCATCGTCCTCGTTGTGGGAACGCGTGTTTCTTAGGATCTTCTTCGTGTGGGATATGTAAGATGTTTTTTGAGACACTTGGTGACGTTGGTTTTTTAACGGGAAGAAAATGGTAGCGAGAATTTGTTCGTTTGTGTATCACGCGGACCTAACCTAACCTCGAATTGAATATTTTTATAGGGACGAGTACGACCCTGGGGGAATGTAAAGAGTATTTGAGAGATAGTGTTAACGAGTAGAATTAGTCTAACTTTATTCGTTATTTGCTATCTTTGAAATATCTATTTTATCATTTATTAAAATCATGGCTCGTGAAATGTTCGTATGGTACATTTAATGTAATGAAAAATGCATGGGGGCGATTGGAAATTGGATAAAAATTAAATGGCGGTTCGAAATTCATGAAATTCTCAGAATTTTAGTATTTTTAGAAATTGTAATTAGATTCCCTGGATATGGTAGGCAAAGTTTCGCCAAGGCCAGAGATACGATCTGATAAAGATAAATAGGGATATCTCCATACGAGAAATAACAAATAATATATAGTAAACAGAAATTTGGAATTGTTTTAAACATTTTTATACTTCACTGTCAAAGCATTCGATTAGTACCTAACTTGTTATACTTAACCCTTTACACTCCAAGCTTTTCTTACATTTTTATAACTTTAAATTATATTTTTAATTTAAATTTTAATTATATTTTAAATTATATTCTTATATTTTTATATTTTTATAACTTTATATTTATTTATATAAAATAAAAGAAGAAAAGCACGTGTTTCCTTGAGAAATTAATAAACAGAATTATTCCACCTCGATATTTCATCCGTAATTATTCCCAATATCGTGTCTTATTCGTTATTTAAGTCGCAGGATTGAAACAAAATGGCGACCAAGAGTGCAAAGGGTTAAACCAGTAAATCAATAGTAATTCCTTTTATTATCACCAATAATGTATATCATATTTATGTACTCGTTAAAAATCGACGACCCAAGTATTGACACTTAACTCGTTATACTAAACCCTTTACACTCGAAGCTTTTCTTATATTTTAATAACAAAATAAAATAAAAAAAGCACGTGTTTGCTCGAGAAATGAATAAATAGAATTATGCCATTTCCATATTTCATTCGTAATTATCCTCAACACAGTGATGATCTTTTGTTCGTTATTTAAGTTACAGTATTAAAACAAAATGGCGACTAAAGTGCATGCTTCTCGAGTACAAAGGATTAAGCCAGTAAAGCTGAAGATAATAATTTCCCTAATTATCACCAATAATGTACATCATATTTATGTATACGTTAAAAATCGACGATCCAAGTATTAACACCTAACTCGTTATACTTAACCCTTTACACTCGAAGCCTTTCTTACATTTTCATAAATTCCCTGATTCGTTTTAACCAAAATAAAAAAAGAAAAGCACGTGTTTACTTGAGAAAGGAATAAATAGAATTATGCCATTTCAATATTTCATTCGTAATTATTCTCAATATCGTGTCTTCTTCGTTATTTAAGTTACAGTATTAAAACAAAATGGCAACTAAAATGATTGCCTCTCGAGTACAAAGGATTAAGCCAGTAAAGCTAAAGATAATAATTTCCCCAATTATCACCAATAACGTTCATCATATTTATATACTCGTTACAAATCGATGACCCAAGTATTAACACCTAACTCGTCACATTTAAACTGTTGCAGCAAGACTATAAAAATACAACCATACTCTGAATCAACATCCACCCGAACCTGGGGGCCCCCCAAAGTGCCGAAGCAGCGAAAAACGAAACGGAACGAGACGCAGCACCCAATCCTCACCTCCCTCTCTTAAACTCTCTTAAACTCGCTCATCCACCTGGTCCACGAAACCAAACCACGCACCCTGTCCTCCACCCATGGAGTCGATGCAACGAGCCATTCGCGACGCGAAAGCCAGACGAACGCCATGGACCGTGGGCAGAGTCGGTGAAGCAAAACTGACGAAACTTTCTTGCGCAGGGAGACCCGGCAGGCCTTCGGGATGAGCCACCGTTTCGCACGAGTGTCAGAATTTCGATCTCCGGTTGGTAAATCGCGCGTCGAAGGTCTGGTCGATTAGTAGAGGAAGAAGAAGAGGTAGCCAGGGAGAGGATGCGGGCAGACGGAGGAGAAGGCAGCCGGTCGTTCGTTTACAAGGTACCAGGTTGTAAACGATTTAACGGTTGGCAACGGTTGGATCGGCCAGCTCGGCTGTGGAAACAGAGTCGGAGGATCGGTTTGTCGTGCAGCATCGACAGCCGTGGATCGTTGCCCGCGGTGAGTTGCCCGGACAAAAAAGCCGACCGATCATTATGGTATGCGCGTTAGGAGCGGCGTTAGCCTCGTGGAATTTCCTCCGCGAAAAGCAATAGCTCGGGACCCGCCTGTAAATCCCGCGCTAAATTGCCACCGTCGGAGACTGCGGCTTCTCGAAACCCGGCGAGAGCTGCCTCGCTCTTAGCGGCCTGGCGAACAGCGAACGATAGAGATCCCCGGCTCGTTTATTGAGGGTTTTCATTCCCGATTTCGGTCACGGTTCGCGCGTAAAGCTCGTGCAATCGAACACAGCTTCGCGCCGCTAATTTTCAGCCCACGAGATTCAAGGGGAAAGATGAACGCGCGGGGAGCGGGAAACGCTTCATCGGAGTTAGCTGACGTTCCAACACCCACAGTTTCTTTCGTAATTACGCCTTGGTTTCGGATGCTGTTTGGCTTGCTCTCGAGGTGGATGATGTGAGGGGGATTTTCGAGCGTGGGTGATGGAGCAGGGTTGAAACTGTGATCCGTGATTCGATTAGCGACGTGTTTCCGTGGTTTGGAGCGATTTGGGAGATAGGAGAGGAGGATGAGGGATTTTGTTATCGTTATTGGATGATTTGAATTATTGGTTGGTTGGTGCGGTGGAGGGTAGAGTGTGCGAGAGTTTGGATTAAGGGCATTGCGATCTGAAGGTAATTTAGGAGGTTATTGGTGGATTGCGTTTGAATTGGTTTGCATTGGTTTGAAGCGACTAGTGATCCATTTCAAAAATTTAAGTACACTGTGGATGGCTACTATGTTAGAGAAATGACTAGTCAACGAGGTTATTGGTGGATTGCGTTTGAATTGGTTTGCACTGGTTTGAAGCGACTAGTGATCCATTTCAAAAATTTAAGTACACTGTGGATGGCTACTATGTTAGAGAAATGATTAGTCAACGAGGTTATTGGTGGATTGCGTTTGAATTGGTTTGCATTAGTTTGAAGCGACTAGTGATCCATTTCAAAAATTTAAGTATACTGTGGATGGCTACTGTGTTAGAAATATGATTAGTCAACGAGGTTATTGGTGGATTGCGTTTGAATTGGTTTGCATTAGTTTGAAGCAACTAGTGATCCATTTCAAAAATTTAAATATACTGTGGATGGCTACTGTGCTAGAGAAATGACTAGTCAACGAGGTTATTGGTGGATTGCGTTTGAATTGGTTTGAAGTGACTAGTGATTCGCTCTAAAAATTTAAGTATACTATAGATAGTTACTGTGCGAGAAAAATGACTAGTTAACGAGACAAACTTCTGGAATATTTCTGTATGCTGAGTTCAAAGTTGGATAATTGTTATTAGTTGGTTTGAGTGAGGTTTGCGTTGATGCAGTGGAAGATAGCGTGTGTGGTAGTTTATTGTGATCTATAGGTCATTTCAAGAGATTATTGGTGGACTGGGTTCGAATTGGTTTGAAGTAACTAGTGATCCATTCTAAAAATTTAAGTATAATATGGATGGCTATTGTGCGAGAGAAATGTCTAGTCAACAGGTGTTTGAATTGGTTTGAATTGGTTTGAAGTTACTAGTGATCCACTCTAAAAATTTAAATATCCTATGGACAGCTACTGTACGAGAAGAAAGATTAATCAACGTGATAAATTTTTGGAATATTTCCGTATGCTGGGTCCAAAGCTGAATCATCGTTATTGGTTGGTTGGAATGAGGTTTGAGTAGGTATATTGGAGAATAGCGTGTGTGTGAGTTTGGACTGTGAATATGGTAATCTGTAGATCATTTCAAGAGATTATTGGTGGACTGGGTTCGAACTGGTTTGAACTGACTAGTGATCATTCTAAAAATTGAAATATATTATAGATGGCTACTGTACAAGAGAAATTATTAGTCAACGAGACAAATTTTTGGAGTACTTCAGTGTACTGGCTCCAAAGCTGGATCATGGTTATTGGTTGGTTGAGTGAGATTTGAATTGATGCAATGAAAAATAGCGCGTATGGGAGTTATGACTGAACGTATCGTGATCTGTAGATTATTTCAAGAGATTATTGGTGAACTGGGTTTGAAATAATTTGAACTGACCAATCTACTGATCCACTCTAAAAATTTAACTATACTATCGATAGCTACTGTACGTGAAAAAGAATTAACCAACCAAATTGACAAATTTTCCTCTCCCAGGTCTAAAACAGGCCTCAAAAATTGACTGCGTTAAGTTTAGAACAAGAGTGATTATAAAATATACTATATACTACATAATCTTCTAATTTTATTCGTACTAATATAATTTTTTCCGAGAAAATCCGCTTCGAAATTGCTTCAGAGACATTGAAATCGTTTTGCCGCGTACTGTACATGAATGGTACACTTCGGCATGTCGAGTGAAATTACGAAAATCGATGACGTCCAACAAGTTCGGTCTTTTCAACTCATTAAATATTCGTCGAATATTTATACGACTCGCATGAATCATTCATAACTAATAAAACGTCGTGCTAATTATTTATCATTGAGCAATTTCGCCGAATATACCCGTATCGCGATCGCCCCGTTGATATTCGATTTTATCGAACTCGATTAATCGCGGTGGCGAATTTCCGCGCGGAAAGCTCGAAGCGGTGGCAGATGGCAGCACGTTCGCCGCTGGTTTACCGGTGTGATACAACTTCCGGTTATTTTTATTAAATTGGAAGGAAGACGGAACCTAGGCGATAAAAGTATGATGCAAACGCTGTCTACCGTTGCATCTCGCCCACGAATGCACGCGTGCGTGCATCTGCACACGAGGACGGATGCGTTTCGAACCGTAACCGTCTTTCCTCGTCCGGGCTCGGTGCACAGGGCCGTCTTCCTACGCGAAAAATTCACGCATACTGTTTATTCCGTTAATATACGTTCGCTCAACGCCGTTCCAGAACCGACCCCGCGTGCTTTCCATTTAATCTTTTTCCTTTGCCCGAGCAAGCACGATGAAGCGAGAAGTAAAGATAAGTGGATAAAAATATTCGCCAGCACGAATGATGTATTACCGAATAATTACCGTATTACCGAGTTACCGAACGCGGAAGGAATTTTTGAAAATTTGGAATAGAGAGAGGTGAGAGAATTATTGTTTCAACGACAATGGTATTGGAAATGAATATTTATTACCGTTTATGTAATTATTATTTTATTGTATTATCATCATAGCAGATAATATTCGATATTATATGCTTTTAATATATTTCACGTATTTCGTGTTATATATTATATATACAGGTAGCCGTCCTACAACACGGTTTCATTATGACAAGATTCAGAAATTGCGAGAACCCTCCTACAACACGGTATCCTGTAACACGATTTCGCTCCAACACAATAAGAAAATTGCAAAAACCTTTGTACAACACTGTACTTCTACATGAGCAGTGACGACGAAGAAATTTATTAAAGCAAAGTTGCGTTAAATTAAAATAATATTTTTGTTCATTTCTTTGTTTTCTGTTGTACACGCGTTTATATTTTCAATAAAAATTAAGTTGTTTGTGTAGAATTAAAGAGAAAATTTGGTTTTAGTAAGTTTTCGAAACGTCATTCTCCTATTTGTACTGGCTCTGGGTCTCATACAACACGGTTTCACATAACATAGTATTTTCTATGAACCTATCTACAGTGTTATAGGAGGGTTACCTGTATTTATATACCGTAAATATTTGATGTATTTATTTAATTGTATTTTAATATTAAATAATCGTGATGAAGGATGCATATATTTGTATCACCTTAATAAAATGAAGAAAAAGGTAATAGGTAACCAAGAATTCCAATATATCTTCTAATATCATTCGTACATATCATTCTAACACTCATAAATATATTTTAAATAAATGCATCTAACAGATAGAAAATTATTATCCCTCTCCGCTTTCGATCAAATAAATCCGCTTAAAAGTCTTATTCGCAAAGTGTCATCAAAAAGATAATAATCAACGCTACATAAAGATAACGACAGTATGCACAATGCCCACTGGGAAAACCGTAACGAACTTGTAAAATTAAATCCACGAGGCATAAAAAAGAGAGAGAGAAAAAAAATAGGCGTTTTATCTGTCATTAAAAAACACTATAACAGAACACACGAATCTATGAACTAATACTTGACACTTTGACTTACGATTCCCACAAAACAGTTCCGCAGCATCTTCCTATTCCCCAAAACCCTTGATACCTCATACCCATCTACGACCACCCGTATTTACTTTCAAAGAAACCATTCACAACCACCTAGCGACCCTCCAACCCTCTACATCCTCGCCCCGTATCCACCCTTTCAAATCCAACTCCTTAACCCCACACACTCGCACCTCACTGCCACAAGCCGATCTGCAATAATCTCCAGCAGCCCTCGCCACCATAAAACACACATCTACGAGTAATTACACGTATTACGCGATATCACGGCGAACCGAAATTACAAAGTCCGCGGAAACGTGGAACACGCGTGTCAGACTCGACGAAGAACCTCTCGCGCATACGCAGTGAACAGGAAAAGGTGAAAAATAGGAGAAAAGAAGAATCGCACGCTGCGTTTCCTTCATCGAACGTGCAGCGGAGTACGCGCGTATCAGCGCGCGCGCGCGCTCGCGATAATAATTATCATGCGCCGGCCAGCACCGGCAATCTTTGAAGGTCGACCCGCGCCACTGCTTCCTTATTGTGAGCGAGGCTGAACGAGCAACGCGAGGAGGATCGGCGAGGAAAAGGAGAAAGAACGGCGCGTATTAACTTCACGCCGCGCCGCCTGTACGCGTGTATTCTGCTACTGTCTATGCTCGTTACGTAGGCGCCGCCATTTCGGGAGCAGCCATTGCGCTCCGCGCGCCATCTACCTTTGTTTTAGGTTAGGATTGCAGGACGCGAGCGGATATCAAGCGAATTTAAGAGTATTCGTTAAACAGTGAAGCACCGATTCGTTGGTATAATTATTCTCGTGGGGAAATACTGTATTACTGGACACGTAACTTAGGTAAAGTACTATGGGACATCGACGTTTGGCCACCATATGCATGAAGCATCTAACGTGTGTATAATTATTCTCGTGGGGAAATACTGTATTACTGGACACGTAACTTAGGTAAAGTACTATGGAATATCGACGTTTGGCCACCATATACATCAAGCACCTAGTGTATGGAACAATAATTCATCTCACGTTCACAAAAATTATTTGCAACTCCTACTCTTACATCAATCTATTCTTAGCCAATAGCAATATACTCAGCCCTACCAAAAATCCTAGGCACCGATATTTCAGGAATATTAGCTTCTCCCAGTCCGCCATTTATAGCGCTCCGCGCGCCACCTATCCGGCTCGCCCGTCGTTTTAGGTTAGGATCGCCGGACGCGAGCGGATATCAAGCGAATGTAAGAGTATTCGTTAAACAGTGAAGCACCGATTCGTTGGTATAATTATTCTCGTGGGAAAGTACTGTATAACTGAACACGTAACCTAGGTAAAGTACTATGGGACATCGACGTTTGGCCACCATATGCATGAAGCATCTAATGTACGGGGTAATAATTCATCTCGCGTTCCCAAAAATTATTTGCAACTTCTACTGTTACATCAATCTATTCTTAACCAAGAATCTTAGACGCTGCCATTTCAGGAATATTAGCTTCTCCCAGTCCGCCATTTATAGCGCTCCGCGCGCCACCTACCCTGTTCGCGCGTCGTTTTAGGTTAGGATCGCGGGACGCGAGCGGAAGTCAATCGAATTTTAAGATACGTGTCGTGAAATTAAGTCGTGAAATACCGTTTCGTGGATATAATTATTAATATTAGTAATACTGTATTACCGAACTCGTAACTTAAATAAATTACTATGGGATATTGACGTTTGACTGCCATATGAGCCAATATTTGTGTCTCATAATAACTGTGTCTGATTCTCTTCTGGATGAAGGAAGAAGTGGATGATAGACTGTCGATTGAAATCGAAGAAGCGATTGTACGATTCCATATGGAATAGTGCTACGATTTTACTTCATCAAATTTAATTTTTAATATTATGTAACGCGATGCCGTTGTTTATTATTCCTCGCCTGTCGAGAAGCGACCCATGCATTCACTTAGAAGTAAGACAGCACACCCATTTTCCCTGCTATCACTCTTAATACTATTTCCTTCATCAGTGTCCTTCGCTGCTCGCAATACCGCAATATGGTATTCCATTAACCGGAAGTTACCCCGATTTTGATTTGGAAGATTGGGTTTGAGTTTGATTTGATTTGCTCGATGGTTGTTTGAGAGTTGTTTAGATGCTTGGAGGTTAGTAGGTTCGGTGTTATGGATAGTAATTGAACGTCGAGACGTTTTATTGCCGGTGTATTCCGAGTTATATAGGGTGTTAGAAGAAAGTTCTTGGTGGAAAGGGGTGAGAGACGTCTGGTGATCGATTCTTCCGATGTTATATCGAACTTCGCGTTCGAGAGGTTTCGATGCAGCCAGCGTCTTCGAGGTATATCGAATGTAAACAGAAGAACTGATTTCGACTCACATTAGCGTTAGGTGCCATAACAACGAGGGGCCGTTACAAATATCAACAGGGATTTGTCTCTAAGAATACTTGAGGTGAAGGGATGACACGTCGAACAGCTTTTGTGAAAACCAACGAAGGATATTATTTTTGTTGGACTTTAAAATATTAAAGGAATCGTGTTCGGAAATGAACGATTTTATTTAATTTGGAATAGTATTATCGAAAATGATATATCATTGATATAATAAATATAATATATATAAAATATATGGTATATATTAAAATATACTATGTAAAATATATAATAAATACATAAAATGATATATTATATTATTAATGATATATCTAGTCGACTATACATATATCCGAATAGGTGCCATAACAACAATATATTATTCATATAATATATATAATAAATATATAATACAGGATGTTCCAAGAAAACGTATACACGCTTTAACACCTTATTCTTTCTAATTTATTTATTCATTTATTTATTTATTTTAGTGTGTATACATTTTTCTGGGACACCCAGCATGTATAAAATATATGATATATATTAAAATATACTATATGAAATATATTATAAATGTATAAAATGATATATCAACTCGATTATACATATATCCGAATACTCTTTCATTTAAATTAATAACTGCTTTCTGAACACGTTTGGTGGGTTTGAAACAAAATTTCCAAGTGCAAGCTAAATTTCGAAATTAACTATTTCTAGCTAGAAATGAACTAAGTTACTCGTCACAAAATTTTCGTCCTATTCATTGGAAATGATCATCGATCATCATAAAAATCTAACACGATATGAAACACGATATATTAATCAACCTATAACTTCTTTTTCCACTTGTCAAGAGAGACAGAAAATATTCCACCATTTTGAATTTATTTTTACAACTGAATTATTCCTATTATATAATATAATTGCGGATATACTGTATTAGTAACAATAAATACTATTAAAACCGATTAAAGACTCAGAACAGTCGACGAGGCCCTTTCTTGACACGAACCCTTCGATTAACCCCCCAATTTACTAACCTCAAAATTAAAAATATCGTTACCACTATTATTCTTCCACTTTGAACAATTTATCACGATTTTCAACCCCCTATTGTAGTATCACAATATAATATAATATATAATAACATAATATTATAATAGGGAGTGCTCGTAATTTAACGAAACGGAAGCCAAACGTTATTACCCCCACCGCACAACTATTTGCGATTATTATTCCAAATAATAGGCACAAATGACAAAGAGGAATTGTTAAAAAAGAAAGAAACTAAACTAAAAGTAAGAGATATATATTATACGAAAATTGACTCACCATTTGGGGCAGCCGATGTTCTCTCGCCGAGATCAGGCAGTACACAAAGCCGTGCCACGACGACGGTGGCACGAAGGCTCCCGAAAAGTAGCTCTGTTATTATATTCCCGGTGACCCAAACGTGCCTTGTAAATACGGCGATGGCCGAGGAACGGAACCAGTCAGCGGGAAATAATTCTCGAAGTGGTAAAAACAATTCTGGACGCAGTTGCCGTGTTGATGTAATTCGACGTGAAGTAACTTGTCCAAAGCATGCTCGTTATTGCTCCGTAACACTGTAACAGCGGTTAAATTTCATTTAGTCGAATATTAAAGATACCTGCTCGGATAAACGGGTGTACAAATTATGCAAAGTGTTTATAGCGTCGAATTGGTATCGTTTGCTCGAAATAGAGCGTAATGTAATAACGTTATACCCTTATGGATATTGATTTTGATCCAGGTGATTTTTATGGGGGAATGAGATATTAAAATCGGTTCATTTAATTGTGCGTACACCATTACTTGCGTGTATCTTGCTCCTTTGGCACACTGATTATACGTAGAAAATTAGAAATAAAAATTCGTATGAATATTTGTAAGCATAATTAATAAAAGGAATTATTATTAAAAATATCAGAAGAGTATAAATGATTTGTTTCAGATTATTTATTTATATATGCTTTTTCCCAAAAATTAATATTAATTTTTATTCAAATATATCTTTAATTTTTATCATTTTATTCAATATATTTATAATTCTTATTCAAATATTTTATTTTTTATTTTAATTGTGTCACGTAGAGTAAGTATGATTCAATAAATAAAATTCACAAATGTACTTATAATTACAACGAATTACTTAATAAACAAATTGCACTCAATGCGAAATATAATATTTTATATAAAATCGACAAAATCTTGCTCGTTTGGCACACTGATTATACGTAGAAAATTAAAAATAAAAATTTGTACGCATATTTGTAAGAATAGTTAATAAAAGGAATTATTATTGAAAATATTTATATATGCTTTTTCCCAAAAATTAATATTAATTTTTATTCAAATACAGCGATAAATGTATAAACTCTTTTATTTTCATTGTATCACGTAGAATAAGTATGATTTATCAAATAAAATTGACAAATGCACTTACTGATTCCAGTGAATTATTTAATAAACAAATTACACCCGTATTGAAATTAACGCGAAATATAATATTTTATATAAAATCATAAAAAATAAACAAAATTCACAAATTAACCATTCCATTACAGACATTATAAATTCAAGGAACCAAATACAACATTGTACATACTACTTTCTGCCACAGTGACCGAATATTTTTGGGTCTTGAAAATTAGCAACTGTTTATTAGCGATTGTTTATGAGCCATCATTTAAATAATCGTATGTATTAAATAAACCATTTTTGTTATATTGCTTAACACATTATTTAATACATTTATTATTTAATATTATATATTCTACAGCATCTGGTGAGAGACTGCAGAATAACGGATAGAGAAGTGAAAATAGAGGATATTCTGAGCGGCAGAAAGGATAAGAAAGTGGAGAATTGGCTAAGGAGGGTGAAATGGAAAAAGAAAATACTTATAGAGAGTAGGACTTAAAAGAAAAAAAGTTACAAAGTGGTACCAAAGAAATGACGGCAATACGAGATAGTTCCTCTAGGTTAGGCAATTAAAGCATAAGATAAGCGTTAAATAAGGTCAGGATAAAGGTTAGGATAATAAATATAGTATACTGTAAGAAAGAGAAGAGGAGTGAATGAGAGAAGCGAGTGTGTGAGGCTAAGAAACAAGTAATGTAAACCAAGTCCACTTTTCTGTTTGCTGCGAAGCTGAAAAATAAAGATCTATTTATCTATCTACCTATTATTTAATATATTATTTAACACATTTTTGTTATCCAAATACTATACTTTCAAGTCCCCCTAATAATCAAATTCGTACAGTTATCCGAATATCTTTATGACGGACTGTACAACGCGATACTTATATCAATCCATTAGCAACAATCCCGTCTTTGTTCGAACGAAAATCGTTAATTAAAATAATACTAATAACATCAATGACACCCTATACGAAACGGAACTCTCGCGCCCCTTGCCGACACTGGCGGCTGAAATGGAAAAGCGTCGGAATCGCACATAAATCAAGGTATACTTTCCACATCCTATTTATTTTCCCATCTCCCGTTAAAAAATCAGTTTTAACCCGGCCGCATTAAACGGCTGCGCGACGACTCAATGCACGGTCGTTAAGTGTTCTCCTTTTTCTCTGGCCCGATAATAACTCACGTCGAAACGAATCGAAAATGTATTCTTCGCGCTCGGCGATCGGTTTGACTGGAGCTTTCATCATTGATATGCATATAAGCAGCGCTCGCGATGAATAGCAAGATCGATATCCACGAGTGAAGTGACAAATAATAAAGGAAAAAAGAAAAGGGGAAGAGGGACAGAGAGCGAACGACGGAGGAAGAACAGGGGCGAAAGGGGGCGAGGAAAGGGGTGGAAAAAAGAAGAGAAAGAGAGAGAGAGAGAGGGTAACGTTGTTCTTCCTCTTCGAAAGCTTTCATTGTTCGCGCGAAATGAAATTCCAAAGAGAACAAATTCCATCGCGTCCCGTTCTTATTCGGTTAGCCATCGCAACGGAACCACTTAAACGATCTTTCAGCCGACGCTACAGGCGAAATCTTGATTCCCGCTGGTTCACAGGGATCTTTGTAAGGTTTTCCAACGCAAGAACACAGAGTACAATGAACGTTCTTCCCTCAATGGCGACCAGCCACGGGATCCTATCGGCTGCGACCACGTATCCAGCCCTACCGAACGCCTCCTCACCTGGACACTCTCTTTTCCTACCCCTGTTGCCACGGCAATAACGAAGACTAGACGTGCCTCACCGTCCTTCTTGCGAATTAACGCCTTTGATTGATGCTGGATTAATCCTACGCTGACAGAGATCTGCGCGTCTAATAAACAGCGAATCCTTTTTAATAACGAAACAGACTTATTTAACACTTTGACTGCCACGTTGGTCATATACGTGGGAATGGAATAAGGACAGCCCTGAAAGAATGTTACGTGTGTTTGGGCTTAGGAAGAAAGTGACCGCGTGCAAGAGGATCGAATGTAAGGGATGTTTAAGACAGAGCCGAATGCGATAAACGAGTGGAAGGCTATGAAAGTGCCTGAGTGTTTAGGATACGTGACCGACCGATTGAGAAAGAGAACGTGGGTATAGACGAGGACAGAATGAATGGTTTAAATAAGGGTACAGGGCGCGGGCGAGACAGTCTATAGTGATCTTTTAATAATCTTCAGAGGTCTATAAGATAGTGTCTAAGAAGTAAAAGTCGAGCGTACCCGTAGCGGATCTCTCTAGCTTCGTAGCCGTTAGTATAAGCTTATTGTATTTTAACAAGAAGTAATTACAACAACGCTACTTAGGCCCATCTATCCAAACCGATCCTACATATATGTAGGAATTATTTAGGAGGCAGCAAAGCGACGGTGGTAGATAATAAAAAGTATGATTTATTGTGAACTAATTTAACACTTATTCTAGACGCTCTGACCTTTCACACTGACTATCTCCCAACAAACTCTCCCCAAAGAACGCCACCCTCTGAACTTCTCTCAAAGAACTACTCGAAGAACTGTCCGCTTCGTGCTCATGCACCCTTATTTAAACCACACACTCTATCCTCTTTCATACCCATGCTCTCTTTCCCAATCGCGCTTTTCTCACGCACTCCTTACAGCCTTGCCCTCAGCGGGTCATGTAGCCCAAACACTCGGATGCATTCCTAGACTTCCACTCTTCGCTTGCATCCGATTCTTCCATAAACATCCTGGTCCACGCGATCCAAAATGGCTGTTTACTGTCCTTTATTTTCGGGGAAGGGCCCAAGCATTCCCTCGCGCTTTCCAGTCATACCTAGGACAAGAGGAACTGTTACAGACAGCGATCTTATAATCATGCCAGGTTCACCATTTCTACAATACTGTTTCCTTTGCTAGAGTCCATCCTAGCTTACGATACCGCATTAGTATCTCGATAAGTTCGGCATACCGAGAGAAGGCAAGCATCAGGACAAACCCACGGCTGCCTTCGTGCAACAACCCCCATTCGCTCCCTTTCCTTCATTCTCTTTTTTCCCTTTTTACGGTTTCCCTCCTCTTCCGTTGGTCAGACGCACCCCTTGGAATTAATATCCGAAATTGTTAGTTGGCCGAAGGCCGAGATTTTGGAGAGAAGATGCGGAAGATGAGGTTTGATCGTGCTGATGAGCAGTTTCGAGTGATCCGAGGCTGGATTTCAGGGCACCGCGTAATTTGCGTAATGAGTACTTTAAGGTACGAGCAGGCATCTTTGAGCAGTACCACTGGTCTGGACTTGTTTGCCCTTTTTGCTTTTAACGGCGTGTTAAGAGTTTAATCGAATGTAATCGGCTCCGATCGTTTGATCAACGGGTTATGGCTTTTGAATGGCCGTTAATTGGGCGAAAGGAATTTCTTCTGTAGTTGAGATTCTGAGGAGTGTGCGGGCAGCGTTGGAATTTTAAGGGAGAGGGCTGTTTGCTCGATTGTGAACGAAATTTATGCGATTTTCTGCTTGGGGGTTGGAGGGAGATTTGTTTGAGCTGGTACTTCTTCGGTGAAGAGAACAGCAGTGAATATTGTTTTAATAGCCTTTATGGGGAATAAAGGGTTGGGAGAAGTGAGGTGGAAAGGCTACAATCTGCTTATAACGAGCAGATTCAATTTTCGTCGCTGTAGCAATTGGGGGTTAGAAAAATAGAAAAGGAACGGGGGAAATGGGAGAAAATAAGCGGGAGTTGTATATATGTATACAATAATTTTTACCAAGATTATAAGAGTTGAAAAGGAAATAACAGTTTCAGGGTTTTAATCGTGAAATTAAAAATAAAATAAAAGACAGGAAATAAATATTTTCTTATTTTTCTCTACACTAATTTATAATTTTAAATTCTCCATCAATCTTAAATTAAAATAAATTTATCTCTATCCATTAATTATCTAACATTCGGTTATAATTAAATAAAATAAGGTTAAAAACCGGTTGGAAATAATTAAATAAAATAAACCGTAATTTAAATCGCAATAAAATAAAATAATCGATTAAAAATCAATCAAGAAATAGAGGAAATTGAACATACGTAGCTACTCGGAATAATTTCTACCAAGATTATAACACTTGTAACGAAAACAAGTTTCAGTGTTCTTAATCTGAAAAATAAAATAAAAGACAGGAAATAAATATTTTCTTATTCTTCTCCCTACTAATTTATAATTTATAATTCTCCAACAATCTTAAATTAAAATAAATTTATCTCCATCCATTAATTATCAAACATTCGGTTATAATTAAATAAAATAAAGCTAAAAATCAATCGGAAATAATAAAATAAAATAAAGCGTAATTTAAATCGTAATAAAATAAAATAATTGGCTAAAAATCAGCCGGGAAATCGAATATTTTCAATTTTCCCGCGTTGGCACGAGCGTTGGGGTTCCGTTTTAAGAGCTAGGTTGCAAATCTCGGGGAAAGAAGAAACGTGGAAAGGAATAAAGTCTCATAAAGGCGCGGTGAATGCGCCGACTAAGGGATGCCGTAAAAATGGACGAAAAAAATCGGGGGCTGGCAAAGACAGGGGGATGAAAGGGGATAAAGGCGACGAGGCAAGGGGAAAGTGGAGGCACGTCTACCGATTCGCGACAGAAAACGAACTTGGAGGCTCGCGAGGTACGCTGTTGCTGCTTGTTGCTGCCGCCCGTGATTCAAATTTAAAGCGATGTTTACCCCGCCGATCTATGCGCGGCACACCCCGCAACGCAACTAATGCGAGCTACATGGCCGCGTGCCTGGATTCCTCGATCCTCCGCCACCCCGATCCGTGTAAACTTCTTCGCTAATAATTGTCCGCGATCCTCACCGGCTCTCGATTTTCCTAGGGAAAACGCGAAATCAGAGATTCGAACCGGTGCAGAATCTCGGAACTTTGAGTGATCTCGTGAGAAGGGGATAAGGGTGATTTTCTTTTAACACGTTGACTGTCATGGTGGTCATCAGTGACCATTGCTAGTCTCCTCAGTCTCAGCTGAGCTATGGTGGTCACCATTCTAATTAATAATATTAATAATATACTAATTAACAATATTAATAATATACTAATTAACAATACTAATTAATAATACTAATAATACTAATAAATTAAAAAAGATATTGTCCGGCAAAACTAATTTTTAAAATTTATATTTGCTTTATTCCAACTAATTTTTGAATATTTGAACAACGTAAATAAATAGAAAACATTAATAATTTGCACCATTCTTTTTTTTCCTTCGCCATATTGTTTGATAATTTGTTATCATATCCTAAGAATAAAGGAAATTTTATCGTACTATATAAAAAGTGCATGGCAGTCAATGTGTTAATTTTCGAGGAGTAGAGTGATACTTAGAGGGTGTAGAATATCGAAATCTTGCATGATTTCGAGATTCCGTGCGATATTCGGAAAAGGTGGAATGTTGGAATTTGATTCCCGAAGTTAGAAAAGGATTTTAAATGGATTAGTCTCGACAGTTTTATCGTGGTTGCAAATTTTTGTATAAAAAGATGGTATGTACAGGGATTTGCACTTTCATCTTCTTCACATTCATCGAATTTAAAAAATTTTTTAAAATTCTGATTAATACTCGCCACATTGCAGACTGTTTAAAAAAAAATGTCGAACATATTGACTTAAATTATTCTTCCCAATATATCACAAAATTTTATCAATTAGTCCATGTTAGTCCATGTATTAAGATACTTGTCGCTTCCCGATTTGTTACCAAAAAGACCCTATTTGTTTCCCAATAAGATCCTGCATCGACATTGGGAAGTACAGTATAGTATTATATTTTTCAAAATAGTAGTATAGTATTTTTATAGTATTATAGCATTTTAGTAGACATAGCATTTTTATAGTATTATAGTATTTTAGTAGACATAGTATTTTTATAGTATTATAGTATTTTAGTAGACATAGTATTTTTATAGTATTATAGTATTTTAGTAGATATAGTATTTTATAGTATTTTTTATATATAGCATTTCTATAGTAGTATAGTATTTTGCAATATAAAATGAAAATGTACGTCCAAAATATAAAATAAAATATTCACACGTGTTCCTTAACAAGAAGACAATGCTGTGCACGATAAGGCCCACCCAAAGAATCCGATCCGCAGACCTCCCTACCAAAACCAACATCTCACACTTTCCAACTAAATTACAACTCAAAGCCTCTCAGCTTAGGAAGAAAGAAGCTGAACCTTCGTAAACACTCCCTGCGTCCAGCTCCGAAAGCACCGACTCGCTACACTCTCCGAGTTCAACTGGCCCACCCCGTTATTGCAAGCATCAACATTGTACCCGGTTGCAAATCACGCGAGCGAAAAAGGAAGTTCCTCCGCGAAGCAAATGTCCGAGCATCCCTGAAATTGGCCCTTACCCTCGAGTTCCACGCGCGCCTGTATCCCATACCCGGGCCCCGGTAGCGTGTCAGCTGAGTCCGGGCCCGAGGATGGGAAATCTCCGCGCGGCCGCTTGTCAACCGTGGGGCCCGGTGATCCGTCGAATGTTTAACGGCGATGATAAACGGTGGAGCTCGATTAAAGGTAATCGGCGATCGGTGGACTCACACCTGTATTCCCGGTAATAGACGGTTGTCCGTCCCTGCGGACAAGACCGGTAGCAGGGGCGTACACGCCCATCGTACGAACGCCCTTTCTCCCCTCGCGATGCAACAACACGCCGTGTACACGGCGCCGCGGCGATGCGAAGGTATGCGAGGAGGGCTCGCGCTTATGCATGCTCGCAGCATCTGTTGCTACAAGACAGACGTTCCCGGCATTACGTTACGACGTTACGATGCCCGTAGCATCCAGTCCGCCACATATGCCGCCCAACACGTGTGCCTATCGTGCGCGACGGCCATGCTTCCCGCACGCTTCCACCTTCGACCATCCTTCGCACCATCTTTTTTTCTTTTTTTTATTTCCTTTCGATTTTTTCGTGAATTTATCGAGTTTAGATCGATATCGATTCTCGATCCTTTGCCCTATTTTCTGTTCCGAGGTTTTTCCGCTTTGATTTTTATCCTTCATCCTTCGTGTGATCTTTCGGGATTTTTGTTGATTTTGATTTGGTATTGATTATTGATCCTTAGTGTGGTTTTCTATTTTTAATTTTCCATTTTTCCTTCGTCGATATTTTGATTTTCACTTTCCATTCTTCGTATGATTTCTTTGGGATTTTCATCAATTTTTATTGGGTATTCATTATTGATCCTTACTGTGATCTTCCTTTCCTAAATTTAGATTTTTTCTTCGTTAAAGATTCGATTTCCACTCTCGATCCTTCGTATGATTTCTTTGGTGTTTTCATCGGCTTTGATTTGGTATTAATTGTTATTGATCCTTACTGTGATCTTCCTTCTTTAATTTTTGATTTTTCCTTTTTCCATGACTCGATTTTCATTCTCGATCCTTCGTATGATCTTTGAGAATTTTCGTAGGTTTTGATTCGATATTGATTATTGATCCTTAGTATGATCTTAAATTATTTTTCCTTCTTTCATAATTCAATTTTTACTCTCGATCCTTCGTATGATTTCTTTGGTGTTTTCATCGGTTTTGATTTGGTATTAATTATTATCGATCCTTATTATGATCTTCCATTTTTAATTTTCAATTTTTCCTTCGTCACTGCTTCGATTTTCATTCTCGATCCTTAGAGATTTCGATATAGATCCTCGATCTTTAGCATGATTTGTTTTTCTTAATTTTTCATTTTCTCTTTGTCGTCGTTTCGATTTTCATTCTCGATACTCCACATAATATTTTAAGTTCCTTTTCATCGATTTCGATTCGATATCGATCCTCGATCCTTAGAGTGATTCATTTTCCTTAATTTCTTATTTTTTCTTCGTCATTATTTCAATTTTCATTCTCAACCCTCCATATAATGTTGTAAGTTTCTCTTCATTGATTTTGATTCGATATTGATCCTCACTCCTCTGTATAAATATTCCTTTCTTTATCTGCTCCGATACTAATTTTCGATCCCTCGCATAATTCCCTTTTTCCAGTTCCTTATATCCTTTTCACTCTACTGCTTCGATTCTGATTCTCGATCCATCTTACCGTTTTTCCTTTTTCCTTCGCCTCGTATTCACTTCCATATCGATCCTCGATCCTTCGCATGACTACTCTTTCCTCTTCTTATTCGTTCTTATTCGCTTGGTTATTGATTCCCGATCTTCTGCAGCATTTTTATCCCGCATTTCGGTTCTTTCTTTGCTCCCCTTTTCGAGGTAGCCGTCGAGAGCAGTGGTTGAGATAATTGTTAATCGTTGATGGAGTGAGATTAATAAATGGTTAGACGGTTAAGTGATTACGGGGTTTCCCGCGGAGATTTATGATACGCGAATTGTGTCCTGTACGAAATTTTTGGTAATTTCAGGAAGATCGTTGATTAAGAAGGACAGGTGTTACTAATTTCCAAACTTTCGCAGCGTTTATTTCTTATTTGGTAATGGTCCTCGACTATTTTTAATCCTCGTCTCCTGATCATGGTTCTCAACCGTCGATAGAATTAACCTAATTGCGAATTACGATGTCGAGTATACGACGATTCATCACGAATTTAAATCGCGATATTTTCACTCCCTTTTACGTACTTTCATTCGGTGGATTGTGAGGTTATTACCTGTCTCACAAATGTCAGTGTACACCAGAGTGAGGCAACACCATAACGAAATTCGCGCAAGAACCCTGGAATCACGTTCAACCGTGGATCGAACCGCGATCCAATCGACCAGGTGTTCTTAATTGGCCACCTGATCAGTTAAAAGATTAAGAAACACGCGGAGAAAGTTGCTTCAGATTGCTCCTCTTCGTTGCAAACCCTAACCCATTCCCGCTGTCTCGATAAAGAACTTCCCTCGTCATCGTGGACTCTTGACATCCATAAAAACCGTATAAACTTTACACAAACCCCAGTCATGCACGAGGTACACGTGTTCCTCTCTGTTAATAACTTTTCTTTCTTTCGGTAATTAACGTGATAAGCCACATGGCCGCTACCCATGCCGTCTTTTCGAATAATTTCGGGGCCTGATGCGATAGCCTTGGATCAGTGTTCGATTAACCGAAATTCAGTCCATGGTGGATACTATTTGTCGTATTAATCCGAGTGCAAAATCAATAATATAAGTAATAATATTCGTTTGAAAAAGAAAATTTTTAGATTCGGTATCGAAATTATGGCTATTATTATTATTATTACTATTTGATAAGAATGAAGGCAGTAAAGGGAGAAGAAAATAGTATAGAGGGTATAGAATAATTAAGGGGAGGTAAGAATTATTTTATGAAGAATGAAAACTGTATGACTATTTTTAAGTGTATTAAAAATTAAAATATAAAATTGAGATTTAATTAAATTAGTCACCGGTTAATGATACATATAGGAATGCTAGGGTTTGAGAGTGAAGGTAAAGGAATACTTGGGCTTATCTAGCTGATGATAGGTAATAAACAATAGCATAGCATTCAGATCGAATGTTTAGAGTGTTATCTGGAGTGCAAGGAAAATTTATAGATTCGGTTTCGGAATTATGGCTATTATTATTATTATTCGATGAGAATGAAGGTGGTAAAGGAAGAAGAAAATATCGTAGTATCGAGTGTATAGAATAATTAATGAAAGGTAAGAATTATTCTATGAGGAATGAAAACTGTATGGATATTTTTGGGTGAATTGGAAATTCAAATATAAAATTGCGATTTAATTAAATTAAATTAATTAGTCACCGATTAATGATTTTAGTTTTCTGTTTGTCATAGTTCGAAGAAGGATGAGGTAATAAATCTTACTTGGAAGTATATGGCACTATGCGGTACGAGTAGTATACAATCGGCATTCGATCATCGCCTGATCATGTGAACAACAAAAACACTCGTGTCGATAATCACGCAGACGTCGAGACAATGAGGATTGCTGCGCTGCTATGGGTAAGTGCATTTACAACGTGTAAACTGCATATAACCAGCTATGTAAGCATTATACACTTCTCCAATTGCTGACTTCGAACGATATCTGAACGCAATGATGACAAGAGTAAGGCAAAACTTCGAATCAAACTTCCCTACATTTTTCTATTACATCTGTTGGGGCCCTAGGTCCCAAGTTAAATTAAAATTCACGGACACTCGTTGTCACCTGGATACTACGCGCGTGATCCTTAGGAAGGATTAATAAATCACCCTTGAGGTAGTTACCTGTTATGGGTTATAATTACGAAATTTTGATTAAGGATTAGAATTTTTCGGTTTGCTAGTGTCCACTAGGTTGTTGTCTAACTTGTCTACCGATTTTTGTTCGATTTTATCCGATTATTTGTGAAATATAGTGGCGGAAGTGCAAGTGATTATCAAAATGTGCTTCGCGGTTACATGCATATACTGTATTTTCGAAATTTCGATTCTGGATTAGGTTTTTTCGGTTTGCTAGCATCCACTAGGTTGTTGTCTAACTATTCAACTGATTTTTGTTCGATTTTATCCAATCGTTTACGAAATATAGTGGCGAAAGTGCAACTGATTATCAAAACGTGCTTTACAGTTATATATCACCCATTATATTTTCGAAATTTCGACTGTGACTTAGGATTTTTTGGTTTGTTAGTGTCCAGTAAGCTGTTGTCTAACTAGACTATCCATTTTTGCTCGATTTTGACAGTTCGTTTGCAAAATATAGTGGCGGAAATGTAAGTTGTTGTCAAAACGTGCTTCGCAGTTACCTGTTATCTCTTATACGAGTGGGAACTGTCAAGAAGTTGCTTTTCGGCAATCAATAACGTGATTTACAAATAGGTATCCGTCCCTCGCATTGGTGGGTCTATCACACGTGGGCCCCTATCTGTCGAGTCTGGTAATTATAAACTTTCCGTACTTTTGCATGCAAATATATGATTTAACCGCTGAGAGGGCGACGAGGAATGTTTAACCTTCGGAATTATAGTCGTAACACAAAATAATAAAGTCTTTAGAATTATGGAAAATTAAAATAAGAGTTTCTACAATCTAAACACGGCCTCTGGGACAAAACACACACCGACCTACCCTAATCACACGGACGCGACGCGTCTAATTCACCACGCGAGCAGGACAAATTTTCCACAGTTCGATAAGCCATCGAACATTTCCTACTCTCTCGTAAAGATACACAGCGCGATACATCAGCGTTCGGCAGAGTGTTCAGCGAAGATTTTCCGCGCGGCTGCTGATACGCGCGAGCCCAGGGTGGTCGTTCGTATCAGCTTTGTCAGACGTCGACTGGAAGGCAGAGAGACCGGTCTGACAGTGATCGTCGTTCGTTTCTACTTTTCTCCTGCTCTGCTCCCTTACCAGCGGGGACGTTCCTACCCTGTTATCGTGTGTTCGTCGGCCGGGAGCAGGCGTCGTTTACGACGTACGTACTTACGCGAAATACCGGGCCCCGGCAGCCGAGCAATCAACGAATCTCGTTCTACTTAATGCGTTTTAAATACAGCGACGGTCGTTTCGTTGTTGCCGAGGTTGCCGGCTGATAACGGCGCCGGACGCCTTGTAATGGGTCGAGATGTAAATTGCAACGGTGAAATTCTTTCCCTCGCGTTTCCTCGCTTCGCCTCTTTCCAAGATACGCGGAGGAATAGGAAGCACCGGGTTTATCAAATTCGCCGAATAGTTCCTCTTCGCGCCATTTTCGGGTCACGTGATTTCGGTGCTTTTAATTCCGCTTGACAAAAGAAATTGGGAGTTTGTATGCGAGGAAGAGGGAGAGGGGCGAAGAGAAAATACAAGATGGGGATTTGTAAAACAGCAGGAAGTGTAATTGGTTAGCGGTTTAAGGAAAGGGAAAGTAAGAATAAGAAGTATGTGGCAAGTGCACAGTTGACCTTGTGTTTCTTTGATTTTATTGTTCGATTTCTCTTACGTAATATATGATGTAGTATATATTGTATATGTAATATTTATGTATGTAGAGGATGATTGTTAGGAAGGCACAAATAGGCACAGTGTGTCCGATTGATAAATAATGATACAATTGGAACGCAATGGTCGAGATTTCGCCATTTTAATTATGTTATTATTTATTAATCAGAGACTGTGCATGTGTTTGTCTCTTTTTAACAATTATTGATGAAATTTTGGGGACTCGACTGAGGTTTGAAAACCGTGGCCGTAGGTAGGGATTGAACGATAGAGTAAGGTCAGGGTTAGAGTCAGTGTGAAGTAGCGAATGCTATAATAAATTCAGAATAACGAATGTCAGAGTGCGGCCAATTTTATTCTGATTATGTTATTATTTATCAATCAGAGTCCTGTGTGTATTTGGGCTAGCCTAACCTCGTTCTCTTCGTTTGAGGACTCAATCAAGATTTTTAAATTGTTGCCATCGATAGTGATTGAACGATAGAGTAAGGTCAGGGTTAGAGTTGGTGTAAAATAGCGAATGTTAGAGTGCGTTCAATTACATTCCAATTATATTATTATTTATCGATGAGAGACCTGTTTCTATTTGTGCTTTCCTAGCCTCGTTCTCTTTATTTCGACAATTCACCTAAAATTTGAAAACCTTGGTCGTCTATAGTGATCGAATGACAGTGTAAAACAGCGAACAGTAAAGTAAGGTCAGGGATAGTGTCAGTGCGAAATACTGAGTATTTACTAGAGTTGGAATAGCGAATGTTAAAATGTATCCAATTATATTCCAATTATATTATAATTTATCAATGAAAAACCTGTGTGTACATGTACTTTCCTAACCTGGTCCTCCACGTATTTACAATATTAATATAATATTCGAGACGTTAAACCGAGTTTATTACCATCATTTTAATATGCACTTCGTATAATTGCACCCGTTTCTTCCTTTTTCTTTCTTCATCGTGGACTTTGATTTATACGAGACTTATATTTTTCCGCGAATTAATTGTTTCACGACTTCAAACACGGGATTCTTTGCGCGGCATGCATCCACCGTGTCAGAAGAGTGCAGGTGTATATGGTGCACTGACGTTTACCGACGGTTACCGGCATGTACAGCAGATAAGTATGTATTAAGATGACAGTAATGAAGTCTCGTTGCGGTAATAAAGTCATCGTTCGTCACTGTTCTCTCGTTTAATATCAAAGCTACCGGCAATTTACATACAGGGTGTCCAAAAAGGTCAGGACACCTACGTGCTAATGAGGACAAGCAGGTGAAGAAAGTTCAAATAACCTTACGTTTGAAAATTGAACGCTTAATTACGCGTGTACACATGTACCTGCCACTGCAGAACCGGTCTAGCAGCCGATCTATAAATGGAAGCTACAGTTTTCATAATCGGAATACAGATAACAACCTCATTCCGATAATTCGACGTCAATTTCTTAGATAACAAATTAAAAGAAATTAATCTTTTTCATTTTTTATTTTTGGACGAGAAAATATTTTCTCATTCTCCCCATGGAGTCCAAAATTTGTTAAGATTCGCGTTTAATAACAGGAGAGATGAGCCAGATATTCAGTTTCATTTCCAGCTAAATATAGGTAGCATAAAATTCATCTGAATTTCTCTCCAGATCAAAATACCACGTATTTTAATTTGCACCAAAATGACGCGTTAAATTATTACCATCCGCATTAACGTGTCAAAGATCGAACTACGTGTCAGACTATACATCCTCCACTACCTCGACCTAAACCTCTGCATCGATCTACTGAACTCGGTACTCCTAACCTACCCCAAACCTCCAACCCCCGCTCCATTACCAATCGTTCAAATTTCCCATTCTCCGGTATTTCATATTCTCCACGAGTCTTAGAACTTCGTTTCCTTGTTCCAAACGATCCATTAAATCTTTTTCCTCAAACACGAATTTCATATTCCTCTAGGATCGTTTATGGATGGATTGACTTAAGATACTATTGTTGGCTTCTTAATGCGTTGAATGCCACGCCAGTTTTACAGGGATTGCCCGTGGCACCACGATCAATTTTCTATTATGCGATACATACAATGTTGAAATATTATCTGCAATAGATAAGTTACAATGTATAACCATGTTTGACATGTTAATTGCGACGGGGTCACCATTGAATTAACGATGGTGATAATACAAATTTTTAAATATTGACATTTCTTTAAATTATATATATGTTAATGAAAAAAGTAAGCTCGCGGATTATTCCGCGCTCGGTGATAGACGACAGTCCTAGCTCGCGGAATATTCCGCGCTCGGTGATAGACGACAGTCGTGGCTCGCGGAATATTCCGCGCTCGGATGCAAATGGGTTAATTTAGAGTAGACCACATCCCAGCATCATTGCATCTGCGTAAACGGGCCTTACAGCCCCGCGAAACTCCCCGTTGCGAGTTGCACTGTTCAGGAGTTGCAACATTCATAATGGACACATTTTTCTGATCTTTCTTAATATTTCAGAAATCATAAATATAGGGTCGTGTTACCATTCGACGAAGAAAATTGCCAATTAATTAATCAGCAATTTTCGAACAATACCAGCCATTCGAAATCCTGCGTTACTCAGATACTTGTGTCAACGACTGTACTTCGCACGGACAATTTAATAAGCAATAACCCGGTCTACCTAGCCAAAGACACACTCGTGTACATCGACAGCCATAACCCACTAATGGCTCGTGCAATAATAAACCTAAAAATATCAATGGATCGAAGAAAAGATTCGCTGTCTTTCCTCCGGCTGCTTCTTCTTCTTCCGTTTATATTTTTATGGGCTGCTTTCCAGGCTAACACTTCGTTCGCAGCATCGTTCTCGCCTCTCGCACCTGTTCCACGAAGAAATCACCGGCAATGATGATTGCGCCGCTCGTAACAACGAAAATAAAGGCGAGGGATAATGATTCGCGCGAGCCGAGCGTCGAGCGTGCGATTCGATAATATCCACGCCCGATTCAATCTTCCGGCGTGAAGGATTATTAGGGGGCACGGAAGGGGAACGAGCTGCCAGAGGATGCTGGGTAGTCGAAGAAAGATGGTTGACGCTTTGGTCAATGGCCAAATGGCCGTTTAAACGGTGTTTAAGGAGGCAGTTGTTTAGAAAGATGAATGGGGAATTTCAAGTATGAAATCGAGCAACTTATCGTTTTATCGACTGTCCCTTTTTCTCTACCAGGCAATTATACCATGCTTTTTGTTCAAATACAAATTCGATTTAATCGAGGAATTTAACTTCCTCGTGATTTTTATCTAGCATGACCAGTCAAATGATAAATAGCTTGAAAGGAAAGAAGAAGAATCCTAAGACAAAAGAAAAATGGAATAAAGGGAATTATCAAGCGATTAATTATATATGTATATTAAAATAAAAATCACGCAGTCAGTAGTTTAATACTAAGTCTAGTACGATCAGTCAAATGACCGATGAGTGAGAAAGGAGAGAAGAAGAATCTTAGAAAAATGGAAGAAGAAGAAATATAGATATACAATTATGAAATTAATGTAAATTTATTTAAGTTATATTGAAATAAATATCACACAGTCAGGTGACCAAACCGATAACACTGAATGCTGAATTTTAAGTAAAAAATATGACAATGGTTATTTGTGCGAAGAGTGAAGAGTGAATCTTATGATAATTAATTTTACAAATACAATAAAGTATAAAATTAATACAATAAATTGCAAACCCAGTTAAATATTCCTACAAATTAATATACTCTTTATATTCCAAAATAGAATTTATTTCTAAATAGATTTTCTACAAAATTTTTCACCGATTGAAAAGGGAACACTAGCAATCCCGTACTTGAAACCCAGGAAAGTACCAATTAAAGAATAATTCATTTTCAAAGAAACAAACAAACTGCATAGAAATTTAAAGTCACTATTATTTGTATAATAAATTGCAAACCAAGATAAATATCCTTACAAATTAATATACTCTTCATATTCCCAAACAGAATTTATTTCTAAATTCTTTCACAAATTTTCTCACTGATTAGAAAGGAATCACTACCAATCCCGTACTTGAAACCCAAAAAAGTACCAACTAAAAAATAATTCATCTGCAAAGAAACAAACAAGCTGCACAGAAATTGAAAGTCATCAGTATTCGGGTAAATCGCGTTAACACCCGATTCTCTCGGATCACGAGAAAAGGAAGCAGTTCCTATTCATACGTTGGGCTCTGCAAGCTCGACTCGCGACACCCATCGACAGAGTGCGAAAAAGTGCAGGTGCAACAACTGCGTGGGCGCGCGTGGCGCGAGAGAAAGGGTTAACGACGTCGGCGATAAGACGATGAGCGGATGATCGACAAAGAGGCAAGGGTGTCTTCGTCGAAAACGCGAAATCGCCGGTCGAGTGGGCGCATCCGGTTGGAAAGAGGTTTCCTCGGGTCTGAAAAGGTACGCCGGGTTCGTTAAACGAAACGTTGGCCCGCACATGTTCGTCTCTTCTTAATTGCGCGCTCCTGGGGCCGCGGAAACAGCGAACCAAGGAGATTCTGATGAATCAGAGGGAGTCTGGGGAAAAATGAACGGCGCGACGCGTAATTGGCGTAATCGAGAAGCTGATGCGAATGTTCGACGACGGATAACGAAGCGAGCCGGCTGCTTTCGGGCTGCTCGCCGCGGGACGCGAGAATTTCTTTTATTTTTCCATCCACCGGGGTTGTAGCTGCGTGCAATGCTGGACGAGGGTGCGGGGTGATTTCCGTGTGACAGGGGATTGAAGATTTTCGCGAAATTTCGGGAAATTCGGTGACCAAGTTGGTCTCGGTGAGGGTTAGGTTTAATTTACAAGTTTCGCGATAGATATAGTTCGATATCGAAGTTTGAAATTTGGTATTTTAGTATCTTGATCGAATGATAAAAACCGTGTTATTAATATTTTGATAAATGAAACGGGAAGATTTTTGACAAATTTTATCAAAAAGTTTAATAAACAATAAACGAACTTCGTGTTTAAGTTTGGAATTTGTAGAATTCGTGGATTTATTATTTTAGGTATTATGTAATATGGAAGGTATGTATATTGGTACTGATATTTGCAATATTCGTTTCAAATAAATAAGGAATTAAAAATTAGAAGGTACAATCATAGGTACAGTATAAAAGTAATTACTATACCGATTGTCACAATATTACTGATTTACAGTGACTAGGAAATTTTCAAAGAATATTTAACATAGGCTTTAAAATAATTTGGGAATACAAATTTTAATTTTGGAGAAATTTTGGGGATTTATGAATTTAAATTACCTTCAGTATTATAGAATTGGTAATAAAATAAATATTATTGTTAATAAAATACTTTGTGTATTAATCATTTTTAGGTCAAGGCAAATTGTTGCTGATGAATATATCACTGATTCCCTCCCCCTCAAAAAAAGAGAAAAACAGAAAAAAATTGATCTAAAATACAAATAAAAACGCAGGACGTTCTCAGCGTATAATAAACAAGAATTTGAGAAAAAATTGCAGTCGGAAGGTCGGAAAGAATGGCATGATGAAACAGACAAATGTAGCGTGCCTGACGTAAGATCAAGAGCAAAAGAGATTCTGAAGGAAATCTGGCGTGACCGGGTCATTTTTTCGCGATGAATGCAGGCGGTTTCACGCGTTGGTCATCGCATAAAAGCGAGAAGGCCGTACCCGGGATCTTTGTTCGATGTTTCTGGATCGCTATGCGATCAAGCGTGCAAGGGAACGATTTAATTTCGCGGAGCTATTGATCGAAAACGTTTACGCATCGATTATGAAGGTGAAACGATCTATTGAACTAAAATTCATGCCACATGAACGCGGATCATTACCGATTTTCGAAAGTTACTCGCTCAAATTCGATCGAGACGTCAGGATTACTCGCCACGATAACCATTATTTATTTATTTATTTATTTATTGATTTATACGGGACTAACCCATTAGAAAAATTACAAGAAAATTATTACAGTGAGGTATAAAATTAACCCTTTGCACTCCAGAAGTCTAAGTCACCGTTTAATCAAATTCCGAAGATCCGTGGTAATTAAGATGTCAAATCTAAAATAACCTAAGCTTGCATGGAACGTCAAAATAAAATAATTTTAAGCGTTAATTTATACCCGATTCCTTATTTACCGTTTCAAAAGTATCCTCGATGTCACATATTCCTATTTTGAAAATATAAAAAACATCGAGAATATCAAAATATTAACTTAGTATTAAAATTTTCCACGTTACTATCCTGCATTTCACAGTAAAAATCGTTCAAAAATATTGTTTTCTTCGTGAGAAAATATAATATAATATAATAATATGTATAATGTGTAAATATAATAATACAAACATAAAAATATATAATATAATATATAAATAAAATGTAATTATTAACTGTTATAAAACGTACAAGAAATTGGTTTCCATTTCTATCCACAGAGATGTGTATAAGTATGAAAAAGAAAAAAAAAATTTTTATAGAGAGGTGCGATGTAGTAGTTGTTTTATAGAGCGAAGAGGTTGGCTGAATAGATGTAGGGTAGGATAAGTGTTGTTAACGTTAATAATTATTCCATTAATACCTGAGTGGTATGCAAAATCGGTTTTATGTTGTCGTATGTGAAGAAAGTTGTATCGTCTTATTATTGTACGCGGAATAATTTTTTGCAAATTTTTGTTACGGAAATTTTTGCAACCTCGTTAACGTGGAATTTTGAGAAATAGGTTTCGAACGATTTGAGGTTATTTTGCAGCCTCGATCCATCTTTTCCCGACGTAAACTAGCAGCGGTAATAATGGGGTAATTAGGTTTCGCATATTATGCGAAACGAGGAGCTGTTTAATTCCGCGGCCGAGTACAGAAGTTATAAATTAGGAAGTACGCAAGAAATTACGAATTTATGATTCAGAAATATATTGTACTACCGTTTCTAACGCTAGTATATTACCGCTCTGTGATCCATAATGGACATTTAAGTTGAACAATGACCATTGATTACGAAGGGAATATTCCATATCTACTGACTTTTATTAAGTACAGATACATGAATTCGGATACTGATTAATTAAAGCTAATATTTCGCAAGGGACTCGATTTAATACGAATGAAATTTAATTAAAATTTCACTAAAAAGCGACAAGAATTAGCTGTTATCGAGTATAAGCATTTTTAAGGTATTAATTAATCAATAATAATTTTCAAATTAGATGCAGTGGTGATTACCAAATATTTCTATTTTATTATTACTATTATGCTATAATTAAAACTAATATGCTCCCAAAAGATTAGTTTAATTGAATTTCAGTATGATATAAATGAACAATTATTAAACATTGTTATTTTAGAATATAACTAAAAAGCGACAAGAATTAGCTGTTATCGAGTATAAGTATTTTTAAGTTATTAATTAATAAATGACAATCTTCAAATTTGATACAGTGGTGATTACCAAATATTTCTATTTTATTATAATTAAAATTAATATGCTCCCTAATTGAATTTGAGTATGATATAAATGAACAATTATTAAATATCGTTATTTTAGAATCTCGAACAAGATTAATGTCTCATCACAAATTTGAACTAATTGAGAAAGCTTCTCAAAATTTTCTATTTTCAAGTGTCTAGTTCCTTTTTTTTTATGTATTGATTTGAAGTATTTTACAATTAATTTCACCAAGAGAATTATAGGGAAAAAATATTGGTATTTTTGTAATAATCAAAATTATGCTATCTTTTGAAATCTAACACGAATAAACGGCTATCAAAAGTTTCTGTTTACAAGCATCAATTAATCAAAATTAATTGACTGAAACCTAACCTGAATTAAATTAAATCAACTACGTATGAAAAATAAAAAGTGTCTAATTTCAAATCTGAATTAATCAATGTTACTATATCTTCTAAAACCTCATCTGTCGCAAATCAATTTTTATTAAACATCGTTATTTTTACTCGATTGACAAATAAAAATAAATATGTCACATTAGACGTACATCCTTTTAAAAATTACAAATCTTCAAATATCTTTACACCTGCTCCCCTTCATCCACAAATCTACATTAAAATGATTAAAAATCCAACCTAAACTAAGTCAAACCCATCACAAATCAACTTTCATTAAACACTATTAATTTCTCTTAATTAGTAAATAAAAATTAATACAAACTTCATATGAGACACACACCTTTTTAAAAATTACAAATCTTCAAATATCTTCACACTTGCTCCTCTTCATCCACATAACTACATTAAAATGATATTCAATCTAAACTAAATCAACCTATCACAAATCAAATTTCATTAAACATTACTATTTTATTTTAATTAGTAAATAAAAATTAAAACTTCATATAGGATAAATACTCCCTTAAAATAAAAATCTTCAAATATCTTCACACCTGCTCCTCTTCATCCACATATCTACGTTAAAATGATCTACAATCTAGTCCAAACTAAATCAAACCTATCACAAATCAACTTCCCTTAAACATTACTATTTTCTCTTACTTGATAAATAAAAATTAACATTTTATACAGGACAAGTACCCTCTTCAAATAAAAATCTTCAAATATCTTCACACCTGCTTCTCTTCATCCACATATCTACATTAAAATGATTAAAAATCCAACCTAAACGAAGTTAAACCTATCACAAATCAACTTTCATTAAACACTACTACTTTCACTTAATTGGTAAATAAAAATTAATATTTTATACAGAACAAGTACCCTCTCCAAATAAAAATCTTCAAATATCTTCACACCTGCTCCTCTTCGTCCACATATCTACATTAAAATGATTAAAAATCCAACTTGAACGAAGTGTGTGATAAACCTATCACAAATCAACTTCCCTTAAACACTACTATTTTCTCTTAAATGGAAAATAAAAATTAAAACTTCATATAGGATAAGTACTCTCTTGAAAAATAAAAATCTTCAAATAACTTCGCACCTGCTTCTATTCATCCACATATCTACATTAAAATGATGCACAATCCAGCCCAAACTAAATCACACCTATCACAAATCAACTTCCATTAAAAGCTATTATTTTCTCTTAATTGACAAATAAAAATTAAAACTTCATACAGAATAAGTACTCTCTTGAAAAATAAAAATCTTCGCACCTGCTCCCCTTCATCCACAAATCTCCATTAAAATGATGCAAAACCGTAAAGCAGCACTTTCTTCGATGAACAAAACGATACGATCTCCCCTTGCCACCGATTCAACTTAATTTCTTCAACAGGCAATTAGAACGACTTACATAGCAGCGACCTAACTAATAAATTAACGATTACATACGAGTCTCCTCGAGTTCTTGCGCTTCCTTTCCGACATTCTTATTTGTTCTATCCCCTTGGAATTCCGACCGAAACGTAATTGGAAGGACGCGAATAGACGCGGGATACGTAGACGGAGAGACAGAAGGGCGGCTGATTTCCGCTCAGCCACGGCTACCACCTTTTACGAGCCAATAAAACAAACCGAAAGTGGAGTCGAGAAAGCGTCTTTCATCCGGTCGGGACTCTCTGCCACGGCTTTTGCTTAAAGCCCCGTACGCAATTGCGTTAAAAACGGGTCAACGATGTCTGATTCTGATAAACGTCAAATTTACCATTCCCCGACCCTTTAAATCTGAAAATCACGTCGTCGTAAATTTAACTCTTTCCTGTCTTACGTGCAAAATTTGTCAAACTACTCCCCTACTCTGTACGAGTATTTAAAACACGAAAAATTCAGGTCGAGTTTCGCATTTTTCAATGGAAATTTAACTGTTTCCTGTCTTCCGTGGGAAATTTGGCAACCCACTCTTAACTCTGAAGGGGCGTATTTAAAAAATGAGAAAAGGAGGTTGAGCTTTGTATTTTTCGACTACTTAAATGTGAAAATGGTGTCGTAAATGTAACCATTTTCCATTTTTCACGAGAAATTCTCTGATTACTATACTTTCAATTCAATTCAAACAAATTAAATTAAACAGAGAAAATGTGAAAGGAGTAATAAAAAATATAAAATTCTTCATTTTCCGATTTTTTAACACTTTCACTGTTACGTACTTTTAATATGGTACTCTTATGGGGCCACGATAAAATTTTCATTATTCCTACGATATAATAACGAATTATCAAACCTGGCAGAAAATAAAATGGTGCAAATTATTAATATCTCTTATTCAAAATTCTCCATTTATTTATTTACACGTTGTTAAAATTTTCAAAAATTGTTTGGAATAAAATAAATATAAATTTAAAAAATTAGTATCGCCGGATACTAGTGACCACCATCATGGCCTCATTGATGATCACCATGACAGTCAACGTGTTAAATGTAAAAATAAATGTAAATGTAATTTCCTTGTTTTGCACAAGAAATTTACTGAACTGTTTTCCCGTTCCAAATGAATGTTTTTTGAAAAAGGGAATTGAAAAGTGAAAATACAGGGTTTTTCATTCCACGAATAACTTCATAGAGGTGGAATCGAACACGTGGAACGAAATGCGTGAGTGGTAACTGCGTTAAATGGAACTCGATTACGCTTCAAAATGGCGGTGGAAAAAGGCGTAAGTTTGGCCTCGACAATAATGGCAATTATGGTAGCGCGGAGTAGCGAAAAGTGTGCGAATGTATCGCGAGAGTTTTAATAAATCTCGTTAGACCTTTGAATCCTGTTTTTCTTCGAGAAAAAGTATCGGAAGTATGCACGTGCGGAGAATGGATCGCACAATTGCTTCTGTTTCATTGTAAGCAAATGCAGTTACGCTTCAGTTGTCGAGTAATAATTTATTTAGTTGATTTAAATGCTCGGATTAATTCTGGCATCGTCGATCATCGAAACCCACGAAGGTTAACGCGTTAAAAACGTTGAATAATCAATTATTGCCACGTGTGATGGGATACACGTTTGATGGCGGATGAGTGTGCGTCAAAGAAATTATTCGCAAATAACAGCACGATTTTTCACACGCGCAAATTGCTAAATTGATTACACGGTTGAGCCTTGAGTAATTGTGATTATTAAGGATTTTGGTTACTCGTTGTCTCTTATTTATTGACGAGTGTTCGTGCATATTTCACGATTCTTCTATCGTTTTCTGTGTTCCTGCAATGCTTCACGGTTGTTTGTTCCATGTTTCAGTGAGGATACGAAATTTATGAACATGAAAATTAATATTAATATCGAAGAACGCATTTTAGCATCGAAAATATATATTTTTTTTAATTACAGACAGTAATTAGTAATTAAATTTAATTTGTCAACCTTTCTCATTTCATGTGTTAACTTGTATTGGGGAAATTGCAATCGATCAATCCAAAAAGTATTTATTATAGTAAATTGGAAGGTAATTTTGAAATGACCACGCAGATTCACAAATTTTGTATAATTCCTATTTATTTAATGTCAGAATCAGTCAATGAATAGTGTCAAATATCCTCTCAAAATTGAAATACAATTATACTTGTCAATTTTAAGTATTTTAAGTATTTTAAACAATATTTTTGATTTTAAGTACTCTCAAATCCACATTATAAGTCTACGTTTATACCTAATATTTTTATAATTAAATTTAACCTAGCACCAAAAAGAAAAGAATAAAATGAGGATTTATGAGTCATAAAAATTTACGAACTCCTTACAACGTCGCAATAAACAATATGCGGCACATAATTTAACACTAGAACATACTTATTTGTCACTAGAACTACCAAACCAACCAATATAGCCGATCATGAATCTTTCCCTCTGGATGGAAACATGAAATCGATATGTATATATAATTATGTCGCGGCTAATAAATTGTTATTTTTAGGGGTGGTAATTTCGATTGAATAGTAAAAGTTTAGAGACATATGACAAAATTGATAGGTAAATGTAATTATCACAAGTATCTAAACTTCCACTATTCAATCCAACCTACCACCCGAAAAAATAACAATTTATTAACCTCAACCGCATCCACAAACAACGACACACAACTCCAAACTTCCCTTCCACCCAAACCACCAATCCCCAATAATTCCTTTCCCCTTGACTAAACCCACCACAGATGAAATAACCATTCCCTAAAACATTGATCAAAATTCCCTCATTCAAACTCACCATAGTAACCACTAGTCTCCGAGATTTTTCTCTCAATATACGTACATATTATTCAACTTTCAACATCTTGCCTTACTCCATTTTTGAACAAACATGTTCTTTTTTAATTCATCGATCATTGTATCACACTAGGTTAAGCGTTAAACCCCACTCATTTAGGGAATGAAATCCCTATCGTTCATTTCGTGTATCTTTTCACGAGACACGAGCAAAACGCCGAGGATTGGCGATGAAAGAAATGCAGAAGGGCAGAAGGATCGGGAGGAAAGTTGGATTGCGAAAAATCCGGCGTCTGCTAGCTCGTTCCGGTCCGTAACGACGCCCAAAATCGTCGCGATGCCGCAAACGCGCCGCGACGCCGATTTACGAGCGTAAAACGCGACCTAGCCGCGCGTCGCCGGTTAACGCAATAATAATAACAGCCTCGGCTGAGCTGAGCTTTTTGCATTTTACACGGGACCATGGTATATACACAGAGCTAAGGAGCTTAGCACGAGATTCGGCCGAAAATGGGTGAGCATATCGAAGGGGTACCTCTGAGGACGGTTTACGAGTTCCAACCGCGTAAAACGCGACGTGTGTGAGCGTCTCCGTTGACCATTGATGTTACTGTGGAAGCTTCCGGGTTGAGCAAAAGCTGGTTTGGGATTCCGACGATGGAGAAGATGTTTATCTATATCCGTTGGGGGGTGCGGCAAATTTCGGTGAAGCTAGTGGGCCCAGTTCGGGCCCAGTTAGGTCCACTTAGCTCAGCTGATTGGGACTCAGACGATGGGGTCCTCGACTGAGTGACACAGTCGGATTATGGCGATGCAACAATCTAGGCAGACCATAAGTAACCTAAGAGGAAAACTCATGACTGATGATAGATCACAGGGTCCTATTTCGATACGAGATGGGACCTTGTTTCATTTAGCCGAGTAATGTGGATTTTCGCACACAGTATCTAAAATTAAAGGCCAATTACCAGATGACAGGATCATCAAACTCCACTGCTATGACGATGCAACAATCTAGGCAGATCATAAATAGCCTGAAAGAAAAGCTCCTTATAGCTGATGATGGATCACAAGGTCCTATTTCAGTATGAGATGGGACCTTGCTTCATTTAACTGAGCAGTGTGGATTTTCGCACACAACATCTAAAGTTAGAGACTAATCACCCGATGACAGAGTCCTCAAATTCCATGGCTATTGCAATGGAATAATCTAGGCAGACCATAAGTAGCCTGAAAGAAAAACTCCTTATAACTGATGATGGATCACAAGGTCCTATTTCCATATAAGATCGGACCTTGTTCCATTTGGCCCGGCAATGTGGACTTTGGCACACAGCATCTAAAGTTAAAGGCTAATTACCAGATGACAGGATCCTGAAACTCCATCGCTATGACGATGCAACAATCTAGGCAGATCACAAGTATCCTGAGAGAAAAACTCCTTATAACTGATGATGGATCACATGGTCCTATTTCCATACGAGACAGGACCTTGTTCAGTTTGACTCAACAGTGTGCATATTCGCACATAAGCTCTAACGTGCTAAGCGAATCGTCCGATGACAGGATTCTCAACCTCCAACGCTATAATGATGCAACAATCTAGGTGGTCCACAAATAGTCGAAGAGAAAAACTCCCTATGGTTGATGATGAGTCAGTTTTCCCTATTTCCCTATGGGGTTGGACATTGTTCCGTTCGGCCAGGTAGTGAGGATAACCGTACCCAACATCGGAAAGTTATAGGCTAATTGTCCAGGTACTACAAGAGCCGTGCATTGTGCCTGAAACGCTCTATATACATATAAGGGCCCTCCCCCATTGTTAAAGTCGATTGTTGTATCCTCATTACGGAGGTGTATACTGTATACACACTCTCCGCAGTAGAACGACCCGTCTTTGATCAGCCGGATACCCCTAAAAATCTCCCTCTCTATTCCACCCCAAAAATCACCCAAACCTATATAAGAAACATAATCAATTACCCATCTCCGTAAAAGGAACCAAGCTAACCGATTCTTTGCAAAATTCTCGCGCCGATCGCGAACCCGTCAAAGAGAGCAAAATCGAAAACACGCAGCGCAAGAACGAACTCAGGAAAACCGGGGGAAAAACGAAAAAGAGGGGAAAAAAAACGAAGAAAGGAAAAAAAGCGAAAAGAAAACAGGAAAAAAAACAACGCGGTTTCTATCGCGCGAATAGGAAAAGCCAGAATGGGGCGGCAGAGCGGGAAGGAGGGGCACGGGGCGGCGGTGGGGCGAGTGGCGAAAGAAAGCAACAAAGAACAAAAGAGTGGAGAGCGTGAACGAGGAGTTTAACCATCGTCCCGTAATATTCCGTCGCTGTGCGGCATGCAGACGAGAAAGGACGGCTGATGGCGGTGACAAAAAATGGAAACTATTTGATCGTGAACCACCACCTCTCTCACACGAGCGACGCGAGCGCCGCCGTGGCTCGGATAGCGATACACACGCGACACGCGGAGAAGGATGGAGGCGAAAAAGCGGGTGTGCTGGTTGCAGGCTCACGGGACGGCGCTGCAGGAGGTGGGGAGAGAAAGAGGGGCCGGCGGGGGGGGGAAAAAAGGAGCGCGGGGGTGGGGGCTGAAAGGTGCAAGAGGACGGGCCGGGCTACTCTGTCCACAAGCGCTAGCGACTGTGCACACGCCTAAAAGGGTTTTCGTTAGATTTCATTTCACACCCAATTACCTGGCACACATTGGGCACACGGCGATACGGCGAGGGTGGGGGAAGGCGGGAGAGCGGCGTAGAGACACGGCGCGGTTGCGGTGTAAAAATACACAAAATGTGGCAGCGCCACCGACCCCCACCGCCACCCGCGGCTAGATCACGAGATACCACTCGCTATTCTGTTTAACCCGCTCGGATTCCGCGCCGCGGCGAGGCACGCGCGCCAGCCAGACTGTTGCTGTTGTTTCCAGCCTCCCGCCAACCCCTTCAGCGCCAACACTTTTCTCTATGCTTCTGAAGCCGCTGTGTATGCACGTATATGCCGGCGGACAAGCCGCCGAGCGTATTTTCCAATCGTTCCATGCGATTTAGATGCGTTTCGCTTGCTGTGCCGCGTCGTATTGCGTGCGTTCTGCATTTCTATGGGAGCGAGTATTTTGCTAGGGAGTAGCAGAGGGTTCCAACGGGTTGCAGAGTGATTGGGTTCCGTTCCGAGGAGAGATTGGAGCGCGTGGGCTTCGGGGACATTTTGGTGGGAAGATCGAGACGGGTTTGTTGCATGCAAAGCCTACTCGATGATGGATAAATACATAGATAACCCTTTGCACTCGAGAGACGCCTCTCAGTCGCCATTAAATCAGATTCTAAAGATGGATGTTAATTAACGTATCACATTTACAATTACCTGACGATTCGTGGAATATCGAAGTAAAATAACTCTACGTCCTAAATTGCACACGATTTCTTCGAGATATTCATACTTGCACTAGGATTAAAACCACGAGTCAGACTCGAGATATTCATGTTTGGCCCGAAATGTCAATCACGAGTCAGACTCGTGATATCCACGTTTGGACCGAAATATGAATCACGAGTCAGACTCGTGATATCCACGTTTGGCCCGAAATATGGATCACGAGTCGGACTCGTGATATCCACGTTTGGCTTAAAATTTTCATCGCGAGTCAGACTCGTAAAAATAATGCAAATAGGTTAACGTGTTAACTATGGTTATTCAAACTTTACTTGGTAAAAGGACAACTTCTGTCGTTGTCTAAAAATTGTCTCCTTTATTTGTCGCTCGTCACACGTCGCTGATTATTTACTCCGATAAGCTGCAAAAAATATTGCTTTCGTTTGTGGACGAACCATTCGACTGGCTTGTTATTCAGGGTCATCTAAAGGTCAACGGTGTCGCGGATAAAATTGTTTTCAACGTTAATTGCAACTCCATAATCCGGCATCTATAGTGTCTTCTCGAAAAGTCGAGATATCCTCGATAATTTGTCGGGGAAAATATGAAATTTTCACGGTTGATATCACAGTGTGATAAAATGAAAATTCGAAGCTGACGAATTTTTAGTCCCAACACGTTTCTGTCAGGTGAACAATAAAGCTACGCTTGGGAAAAGTGACTGAAAGCGATTTAAGGTCTCAAAGAAAGGTTTAATGTTAAAGTTCATTGGAGATAATTTTATAATTACAGTATATAAGTATCTTTATCGGCGGATATAAAACTATGTCTAGGTTTTTAAACGGGAATTTCCTTTCCCGTGTCCCGATAATTACGAAAGTTTCGCGGTAATTTAATGAATGGCTGACTGATCGATTTAGCGTGTATTCAGCGTTTACAAAGAGGTTCGTCTAGCTACCAAACTGTTTCTTGTGAGTAGTTCTGGGACGGAATAAGGGCGTGAAATTAACCTTCGAAAATAAAGCTACCGGTTTGTGCTGGCAACTTCTTTAGTTACGGGTTAGATACTAAAATCGTTCTCAAAGAACACCCTTTCAACAGAGTAGTATACTTTGCACACTTTTATCGAGTCACGGTAAACACGCTGGACCGATGCCAACTTGCATTTATCATTGTCTATTCGCGATAATTATTTCTCGAAAAATTATCAGACACGAATACCCGCTAATATATCGCAAAAATATACGCAAATAATTAATTGCGATAAATAAACAATATCTGCCGGGGAAATTAAATTAAAAGAAATTAAAAAATATCCAATTTATTTTTCCGGGGACCCGATATTTTCATTATTAAAATATTCTTCGGTATTTAATTTGAACGAGTCCATTAATAAATATACCGCAATTTTGATGAATATTTAATTTCGCGATTGCCGAAAAATAATTATTATAAAGCAAACCTGCAAATTGGCCGCATAGTAATTCACACGCGGCATAATGCAATCCGCGAACATGAGTCACGGGGAAACATGCCGGGATGCGATGAAATTTAACCGAAATTTGGATCGTTGGTTTTTATAGTTGCGTGTGTTTCTTTCCATTTAAATATAAACCTATTTGGTAAGCGTAGCACGCGGTCGTTCTGTGTAACGTTTACTTAAAATTAAAATTAAAATTCTCACGGATGAGATGGAACAGTAAACATACACCTTTGCAGCGGTTTTAATGCCGGTATTGTTTTACTTTGTTAAGGGGAAAAAGGAAAAAAGGGGAGGGGAAAAAAGGAAAGAAAGAATTTCCAAGTCCGCGATTATGCTGCGAAATCAGTTGCCCGGAAATAACTAAACGAGATACTTGGTGTCGCGAATATTTGGAAAACCTGCTCTTCAAATTTTATTTTATTCAGCTTTGAAGAAAAAAATAGAGGGAGAAGAAAGAGGGAAAGCGAGAGGGAGAGAGGGTGAGTAGCGAAGAGTGACAAAACAACAGCGTAATGGTGGTTTTTATCACGTCCGTTTTTTTATTCCAAACAAAATGTTAGAACGTGGAAATAAATTTCCGGGCAATTATAAAATGACGTTCCTCGTTTATGCTGTTTTCGTATGACAAAGTTACGAACAGTTTCGCTTTTATTCTATTTCACACGTGTTTAACTGTTTTACGATTGCCCCTTTATTACGGACATATTTTGTATTTATTCTTGTCCCCGACAAAAGAGGATTATAGTTACGATGGTTACATAATTTTACGCGTTCCCCGTTTTATGTCGACAAATATAATAAAACGTAGCTGCGCGACGAACAGCCGGCCATTTTTCGCAAATCGTGGCTACGACATGAAGAAGCAATCAGGAGAAGTATGAATGATTGGAAATTTAAGTAACGCGTGATTGAGATTTTATAAAAATTATTACAGGAACTATGTTACATGGAGTTCGATATTTTCTTGACTGACTTTTTGTAAATTGTATAATTGTGCTTGATGTAAAATTATAAAATTACAAAGTTGCAGGAAGCTAGTAATTTCTTTGTCAAATGATACTCGAAGCTTCTAATCTCACCAAGATCACTAGAGAAAGTATATTATAAGGCGTCCTACATTTTTCTAATCGACTTCTCGCAAATTAACTAATTATATTTCTCAATATTGAAATCACAAGATTACAAAATTGCAAGGAGTCAGTAATTTCCTTGTCAAACGAGACATGAAGCTTTTTATTTCATAAAAATTACTAGAGGAACTGTATTACGAGGCACATAATATGTTCGTAATCGAGTTCTCGCAAATTAACTAATTGCAGTTCTGGATATAAAATCATAAAATTGCAAAATTGCAAGGAGTCAGTAATTTCTTTGTGAAACAAGACTCGAAGCTTTTCATTTCACAAAAATTATTCGAAGAACTATGTTGCAAAGAGTCCAATCTTTTCCTGATCAACTTTCACGCATTAACCAATTATACTACTTTACATAAAATCACAAAGTTGCAAAATTGCAAGGACCCAATAAATCCTTTGTTGAAAAAGATTCGAAATTTCTCACTTTACCAAAATCCCTAGAGAAACCCTCTTACAAGTAGTTCAAACTCTCCCTAATCAACTTTCACACATTAACTAATTATACTTCTATATATATAAAATCACAAAATTGCAAAATTGCAAAGCCCCAGTGAATTCTTTGTCGAAAAAGACTCGAAGCTTCTCACTCCACCAAAATCACTACGAGAACTATATTGCACAGAGTCCAATCTCTTCTTAATCAACTTCCACATATTAATTAATTATATTTCTCGATATAAAATCACAAAATTACAAAATTGCAAGGACCCAATAAATTCTTTGTCAAAAAAGACTCGAAGCTTCTCACTCCACCAAAATCACTATAGAAACCATTCTAAAAGAAGTCCAATCTTTTCCTAATCAACTTTCACACATTAAATTAATTGTATTTCTCTATATAAAATCACAAAATTACAAAATTGCAAGGCCCCACTAAATCCTCTGCCAAAAAAGACTCGAAGCTCCTCACTCCACCAAAATCACTAGGGAAACTATGTTACAAGGTGTCCAAGCTCCTCCTAATTAACTTTCACACATTAATTATATATAACAACATATATATATAATAATTATACTTCTCTATATATAAAATCACAAAATTACAAAATCGCAAGGCTCCAGTAAATCCTCTGTCAAAAAAGACTCGAAGCTTCTCACTCCACCAAAATCACTATAGAAACCATTCTAAAAGAAGTCCAATCTTTTCCTAATCAACTTTCACACATTAAATTAATTGTATTTCTCTATATAAAATCACAAAATTACAAAATTGCAAGGCCCCACTAAATCCTCTGCCAAAAAAGACTCGAAGCTCCTCACTCCACCAAAATCACTAGGGAAACTATGTTACAAGGTGTCCAAGCTCCTCCTAATTAACTTTCACACATTAATTATATATAACAACATATATATATAATAATTATACTTCTCTATATATAAAATCACAAAATTACAAAATCGCAAGGCTCCAGTAAATCCTCTGTCAAAAAAGACTCGAAGCTTCTCACTCCATCAAAATCACTATAATAACCATCCTACAAGAAGTCCAATCTTTTCCTAATCAACTTCCACACATTAAATTAATTGTATTTCTCTATACAAAATCACAAAATTACAAAATTGCAAGGCCTTACTTTCACACATTAAATTAATTGTATTTCTCTATATAAAATCACAAAATTACAAAATTGCAAGGTCCCACTAAATCCTCTGTCAAAAAAGACTCGAAGCTTCTCACTCCACCAAAATCACTAGAGAAACCATCTTACAAGAAGTCCCATATACCCACATCTTGTCAGTGATCCACGAATATCGATTCCCCAGTCAACATCTTCGCAAGCAGCCTAACTCATCGACCCAAGAAAGAAATCTCGACACCTATGTCGTCGCTCGTCCTGGACAGAATGCGAGTTGGAAATGATAGCATGACGAAATCTCTTGACTCGCGATCCCGCCAATAACGCGGACTTAATTAGTTCAAAGAGCAAGATCGCTAGAGGCCTTATTGGCTCGGTGAACTTGAGAAATACGTAACGGGACACGCGATTCGAACGATAGCGGCGCGGAACAGGTTTGACTCCGTTGCCGATCGCAAGACGCCGTCGCCCGTGTACGACGATTAAGTAATTACCGCAAATTGGCCCCGACATTTAGCGCAGGCCTAATATTAATCGCTAATTAGCGTCTGCCCGGGCTTAATATTAATCGGTAATTAATTGATCGCGCCGGGTACTCGCGCTCTGTTAAATATCTGCCCATTTATCTTAACGATTTCGATCTTTGGCACCGGTGGCAAGAACGGCCCGATCCCCGCTTCATCCATGATTACATCTACCCGGCAAGAATCACGCGCCGGATTTCTATGAAGGCTGATACACATCCCTGTTTTCGTGTCACGACCGAGTGGTAATTCTAGCGTTCAATTAGCGCCTTGAATTATACCGGCGGCGTACACCTTGACCGGTTTCCCCCGGACGAGAACGACTTTCTTCCAGGTGAAATTGTGATTAACGCGAGGATGGTGGAGGATTTATGGGGGAGATCACCGTTAAGATGAATGCTGATGCGAGGGTTCGCATGTGCTCGAGATCCTCTGAATCGGCAGATTTTTCGGCCGTTTTTATGGTATTACGTTATCAAATTTTTATAATTTTTGTTTTTTCTGTAAGATAAGTGAAAAGTTTTCATTGAAATTAGATGCGTCAATTAATTTCAAGTTTTATTTACGAATCGAGTAATTATAGGTTACATTTAAGCACAGGAAAAGGAATAGAAAATGAGTTAAAATGTTAGGGGGTTCTTGGAACTACTTTATGGTATTAAATATAAGTATGAATTAATTCGAGGTTTTTTTCTGTAAGACAAGTGAAATGTATTCTTTGAAATTAAAAGCGTGAATTAATTTAAAGCTTTATTTAATAATGGAATAATTATACGACACATTTAACTATCCAAAAAGGAAAAGAAAATGAGTGGAAATGTTAGGGGGTTCTTGGAACTACTTTTTGATATTAAATATAAGTATGAATTAATTCGAGGTTTCATTTATGGATAACAAAATTATACATTTAATTAACGTAGTAAATAAATAAATAAATATAAATGTCGAGTGTTCATCTGGAAGTGATGTGAGTCATGTTTGACAAAGAATTTTCTGCATTCTTGTGATTTTATGTGATTGTAATTTTGTGATTTTACATTGAAAACTATAATTCGTTGATTATTGAAAAATATTGGACTTCTTGTAATGTAGAATTCCTAGTGATCTTCAGAAAAGTGAGAAGTTTGAATTTTTGTTTCAATTTTGTTATGTACATATGTACAATTTTATATAGAAAAAGAATATTAATTTATTATTTGAAAAACTCAAGACTTAAAAGAATATTAATTTGTCATTTGAAGTCTCTATTTTCCTTTCACAGATCTCTTGCAACTTTGTAATTTTGCAACTTCATACTAAAGAAGTATCGGTTAATTAATTTTTAATTTGCAAAATTCATTTATAAAATATTTTTCATTTTCTCACTGCACTTATTACCATGTATAACTATCTTAAAGTGACAATAAAATAATTTAGTACTCAATATCACAATTCACCCCTTTAAATTATCCTAAAATCTCAACTCCGAAATTACATAAATAACAATAATCCCTTTAGAAACCACATTAAAATTAACCACACCTGAACAACACATAAACCATATTCACATATCACGAATCATTTCTATAAACTGTAAACCACCAAAAAATTGCACTGCCGATATGACGAAAATAATTTTTGAAAAATTTTCAAAAATTTCTTATTATCCATACCAATATTCTACATATAAATGGACATATTGTACTTACAATTAGTAACCAGTTGTATCTGTCCAAGAAATAAAAGGAAACCCTAATCACGTCTCGAATGAAGAAATAAATAAATTTACACGCCGTATTCGTGTTCTCGTCGATTCACCTGCGAGGATGCTCGTTTACCAGAAAGAAAGCCGAGATCAATTTCATTGCAACGATATAACAAAGCGTCACATTCAGCTGGCAATCGCTTTCAACATCGTTTAAGAGTCACGAACTAAGGGGAAACAAATGGAAAGGATCTGACGGAATTAATTAAAATTGCTAAAGTGATGAAGGACGCGGGATAGGCTGCCGAAGCGATAAATCTCTTCAAGCCTGACGACAGAAGCGGACAATAAGTATCACGGTTCATTCATCCTGTTTACGATCGAACGGTCAAGCTTAATTTTATCGAATAATTAGACGTTAACGTAGCTGATTACGAGCATAGGCCTTGGCCACTCATGGCTGATACACATGAAATTCGAGCACAAAGGCGTCGACGCGAGCCAAAGAGCTTGTAAATCAAGGGCTCGCAGGAATGGCTTATAGGACGTTTATCACGTTTAAAGTCCATTTCCTGTCCCCCTGGTGATCTGTAACAGCATGAGCATTTATCGATGAAATTAACGACTACGGCTAAAGGTTATGTTAGAATACATTCCGCTTCTTTCGCCGGTCCACGAGAGTCGGGATATTTATGAATCGATAGTTCACGACGAAGGAAATCGCATTTCTCAGCCTGCAGATTTTCAACTCCGTTTGCACGTATTATTCCGAGTGAAAGAAATTTGTAATTTTTCCAAATTTATATTTATTTAATTATAGATATTACCATCTTTCTAGTTTAAATTTTTAAATTACGATTTTCGTAAAAATTTTTGAAATTGTAATTATTTATATGGTGCAATGTAATATATTGTTTGAAATTATGGTTAACGTAGTATAGTGCATTCCTTTTATTAATTCAATTAGGGTAATACAATCTAGTTCTAATATAAAGTTGCGAATTTTATTGCAAATATTGCAAATTATTCCGAGTCAAAGAAATTTGTAATTTTTCCAAATTTATATTTATTTAATTATAGATATTACCATCTTCCTAGTTCAAATTTTTAAATTAGAATTTTCATAAAAATTTTTGAGATTGCAATTATTTATGTGGTTCACTGTAATATATTGTTTAAAATTATGGTTAACGTAGTGTAATGTATTCCTTTTATTAATTCAATTAATTCTAAATTGTATTTAGGGTAACACAATCTAGTTCTAATATAAAGTTGCGAATTTTATTGCAAATATTGCAAATTATTCCGAGTCAAAGAAATTTTTTATTTTACCAAATTTATATTCATTTCATTATAGATATTATCATTTACCTGGTTCGGATTTTTAAATTACGATTTCCATACAATTTCTTGAAATTTTAATTATTTATGTGGTTCACTGTAATATATTGTTTAAAATTATGGCTAATATAGCGTAGAGTATTCCTTTTATTAATTCAATTAATTCTAAATTATATTCAGGGCAATACAATATAAAGTTGCGAATTTTATTGCAAGTATTGCAAAATATTTTTCAAATTAATATTTGCGAATTTCAAAAAATCGCAATAAGAAGTAATTAAAGAATACAAAAGAATTTTAATAGAAACTATTAATTAATATTACTGCAGATGGATTTTTAATTAAGACGAAATTATGGCGACTGCGAGAAAGCATGAGCAATTAAATACACGTGTACAAACATCGGACATATCGATGTCGAGTAACATAATAAATTCGTCGGGGCGATAAACAGAATTGTTTAAATGCAATCCGCGCCTATTACGTTATTTGTCCTCATAGAGCGTTATAAATCACGCAAGGTGGCGTTATTAGTAACGTCAGCGATTTTCCGACGAGTATTAATTCTTCCAGCACCGATGGCGATATTTGCAGGATTACAAATCAATATTGCAATTACCATCTATCAAGAAAACCGTTTGTTGTACGTATAATCGATGCGTGAAATGAATTACGATGTTTAAAGTGCGCGCCGCGCGTTTCGTGCGCAATAATACAATCGGGACGATAAATGGCAACGTAATGCAAGAACATGGCGCGATTCCATTCACCGGCGTCTCTTATACAGATAAAAAAGGACGCCGTTCTTCGATTGTGATACGTTCCAGAAGCAAAAGTCACTGGGTAGAATTCCTCGATTACCACGATGACGATCGCCATTTTAACTTACTTTCTTTCGCCGTGCAATTTTTATGCGCCATTTATTTCACTCCAGCATGTCGAATATAAATCCCCGTATTACCATAAAATCGCTTAAATATTTTTATTTGCAACGGAGAGAAACGGCCACTCGGAAAAAGTCACTCGTGCGCATATTTTGCCGAAAAAATGGCACAATTTATGGGAAAGGTTAAAACGTTACAGTAAAAATCATGCTACAATGGAGCTCCTATTATCCGGTATTAGCACGCATATTTGAAACGAATGTTCTTCGACAACCGTAGCGAATTGTATCATATTTCGCGCAAACGAAGGGGTCTAATCGTTTTTAGTAATTATTCGTAGCTAAAATGGGCAAAAATTGGAATTTTTCGAAAAATTTTTCGTACTTTAACCGCGATTGTGTTACATTGAAATAGAAGTTAATATTTTATCCACAATTTCTATAAAATAATTATTATTTTTGGTATCTTCTATCAAAAAGGAAAGAAAAGAATCTTAATTCTGATTGAAGAGAGTGCATAGCATTTTACAATATTGCTAATTATTTTGATATTTAATATTATCTTGAAGAAATTGGAATTTCTTAATCACTGCATTTTATGACAAATTTTCTTATAATTTATGAATGACTGTGTCGCATGAAAATATTTGCGAATATTTTTACCATTATTATTTTTGATATCTCCTATCAAAAAAGAAAGAAAATTTTAATTCTGATTGAAGAGAGTGCATAGTATTTTACAATTTTGCTAATTATTATGGTATTTAATACCATTTCGCAAAATTTGGAATTTCTTAATCACTGTATTTTTTGAAGAATTTTTGTTTAATTTTGTTTAATTTAACCGCGTTTGCGTTGCATAGAAATAGGAGTCGATATTTTACCCACAATTTCTATAAAATAACAATTATTTTTGGTATCTCCTATCAAAAAGGAAACAAGGCAGTCTTAATTCTGATTGAAGAGGGTGCATAGCATTTCGCAATATTGCTAATTACTTTGATATTTAATACCATTTCGTAAAAATTGTAATTGGAATTAATCGCTGCATTTTATGAAAAATTTTATTCTAATTTATAGATGGAAATACGAACGAATATTTTAATCATTATAATTTTTGATATATCTTATCAAAGAAGAAACAAGGAAGTCTTGATTCCGATTCGAGAGACCGCGTAGCATTTGAAAATTTCGCTAATTGCTCTGAAACTTAACACCATTGAATACTAATAACTCGATATTTATTCGCGTATTTTATTTTCATCACATTTGAGATTACATTTCATCGTACATTTCTCTGACTTCGTACTTAGACATACGGTGCATAACATTTCAAAATTTCGCAACTCATTCTTCGGTAGACTAATTACCTTGACATTTAATAAAACGGTGTTTATTCGCATACTTTATTTTTATCCGTGATCGCATTCGGAATTATATTTTGTTATACATTTCTATTACCCCGTAAGCAGGCATACAGCAATTATCCGACTTCAATTTCATTATCGTGCCCATCTCAGCCCACAGTATGCCACATAATCGGGATTCTATTGTATTAAAAATGAGGAGAGAAGTAAGTAGCTCTACGATTGGATCGAAAAATGTTGCAAAGCTAGATGTTGCTGCAAAAAAGTAATAATTATCATTGTAAATGAGCCTCAAATAGGGCACGTTCACCAACGTGTGAAACGTGCGATAGAATTAATTTCGTTGTGCACACTATCCGGAAGGAATCTCGAGGAATTGGCAAAGCAGGGAAAATCCCGTGCAAATATCTCGTTATTCCTTCAACGTGCAAGTCTACTCGGTTACTTTTAAATTCCAAATCGAAATCACCGCGGTGCAACACAGTTGCTAATGACTCGTCTGCATGCGTATTCGAAACATCTAAAATATGCAGGTAGCTGTGTTTAAAAACAGACGGGGTTTGATATGAAAATTGCCCGATCTACAATTAGGAGCTGGTTCATGAATCATGAAATATCCAGCACACATGGAGAGGAAGTGTGTAACACGGAAAATTATCAGGCATCGTTTATAACGTGCCAGCTTTTCGTGTTTTCGGCTTATCGTTCAGATAAGAAAGTAACATATGTTTCATGATTAATTAAGTAATCCTTGCCCATGAATTTCCACCTTGAATAATTTAATTTGCAACGTGGTGCGCTGAGAATCTACTGTTAATTAATGCAGCAACAAAAATATTTTTTAGATAATATGTACCGTACGTGGAAATTACGTATGGAGGCATTACTATGAAATATCACGTGCACGTAGTTATGGACGACATGTTTATCTGAAAAGTACTTAAATCGGATGATTTATGAAATAACTCACGAGTTGGAAAAATTTAATTGTCATATGGGATAATTAAGTCGTTGGAGGAAATTTGAATATTTTCATACTTTATTTACTTCTTAGCATGAAGTTGAGCAATTTTTTGAAAAAGGGCTTTTCTTTTAATTATCGCATTTTTATTTTTATTATAGTTTTGGATTGTAGATTTATTATAATCAGCATGGTGGTTCTATAAATGACAACTGTTTTAATTTTGTATATTTTTCCGAAAAATTCTATAATTTCTGTAATTTCAGAGTGAAATGCGAATAAAAAGGAATCGATTTTAGTTAATGGACGATATATTTATCTGAGAACTATTATATTTAAATCGAATGACTGGTGGAACAGCTCACGGATTGGAAAAATTTAATTATCCTGTAAGATAATTAAGTTATTTTAGGTAGTTTTAATATTTCCCTATTTTATTTATTTCTAATTATTGAATTTTTCTTATTATTATAATTTTATATTGCAGTTTCCTCCTAATCAGTATTCCGGTGTTATAAATGACAAGTTTGAACAATTTTGATTATTTTCTTCAAAAATTAGTCTCCAGAATTTTTGTATAATTAATTAAATTGTATTTCACCATAATTTCTGTAATTCCAGATCGAAATGCGAATAACAAGGAATCGATTTTAGTCAATGGACGATATATTTATCTGAGAACTATTATATTTAAATGGAATGACTGATGGAACAGCTGAAAAATTGGAAAAATGTAATTATCTTATAGGATAATTAAATCATTTTAACTAGTTTCAATATTTCCCTATTTTATTCATTTCTAATTATCGCATTTTCCTTATTAAAATTTTATATTGCAGTCTTTTTTAATCAGTATCGCGATTCTATAAACGACAACAGTTTCAATGATGTATGTGTCGAAATAAAATTTTGACAGACTTTTCCGAAATCTCCTACAATTTTTGTAATTCCAGAGTGAAATACGAGTGAAAAGGGGTTGATTTTAGTCAAAGTTTCGAGTCGATATGAAATGTCGATCCACGTACGAAGAGATACAACTTGGATCACGTATTATAGCAATGTCGTCTATTTAATAGACACTGAAGGAACCTCGCCAGAGAACTCTAGAAACCGAACTATTTCCTCTCACCATCGCGTAACATCGCTTCACACAAATCCACTCAGCAACACACGATACCATACACTCGTTCCCGACAAAATTACGATCTATCGACTTAATAACAAGACAAAAACACACCTATAATCTCCCATCCGCAACAAATATCGTGTTCCTTTAAAACTGCGATCAATCGATCTAATAAGACAAGAAACACTCGTAATCTGCGATCCGTAACAAATACTCTATACACACACACACACATACTCGACAATACGTTTACGTAACACACAATCGCTCCAAAGGATAATAAAAATGACTCGAAATAATGAAATTCAATTTCCAATATAATTTTTTCTTCCGCTGTTCGTTGTAAAATTTTAATCATGCGAAATAATTCTTTTGTTAAATAAAATAAACTAAACTAAACTAAAATAAAATAAAATAAAATCAAATAAAAACGCGTGAGAATATCCTTGTTTTTAAGAGAAATGTGGCAATTTTAATGGTATATTTATTATTAATTGTAAGGTATTATAATAAATTAGAATTAAATTAAAAAATTTTTATCCAATTTGGACCGCAAATTTTAATTGCATCGATTAACTAATAATATAACGAAATATTCTAATTTACTAGGCAGGTATTTGAACTTGAATTTTCCTATCAAATAAATTTTAGTTCTATCAACGTAAAATGGTACAACTTTCGCAAAAAGACTAAGACAAAAATTAGAAAAAATAAAATATTCTTTACCTTATATTCACTTTTCTCGAGTCACTTGCATCAACCCCTTTGCAGTCGAAGATTTGTTTGCTCATAAGTTGCAACAATTGCAAGCTCTTCTCACATTTTTTTAAGCTCACTGGCACCATTTATGCTGAAATAAAAAAAGAAAATAAAATGTAATATAATTATTATCTCGTATTCGTCACCTAAAATTAAGAATTTTTATTCTTCTTGCAATTACTAAAAATGTATACCTGCTTTCAAAAAAATTAATATCGACTCACATTGAGACAAAACTATAATTAACATATTTACTTATTTTCGTGGTATCGCTAAAATTAATAGGTAACCATTAAACATCGGTAAAACAAACGAGATTGGATTGCAAAGGGCTAAATTTCGCGTCTGACATCGAAAAGACCAAGATTCGCCGTATGTACGAAAATGAAACCGAGCAAGGTTAGGTGAAAATGGTGCAAAATGAGTGGAAAGCAAAGCCGCGGATCTGCGATCGGCTTCCAGAAAATCGCATAAACTACCGATTCCCGGAAGCGAGGAGAAAAATCAATAACCCCGGTGTTCGAAGGTGTCATTAAACCTCTCTCTCACTCTCTCCCTCTCTATGTCGAGAAAAGTATGATCCACCGACCCTGCGATGCTCGCAGCCGGTGCAGAGGATCGGTGAACCCGCGACTCGGCATCTTCGGGGGCATAACGACTCGGGACTGCGACGACTAGCTAGAAAAGAGCAACGGGAGCGTCAGTGGCAATAGGAGGAAGAGCAAGGCAAAGGAATAATTCTCCGTGTTTCCGAGGAACGCGTTTCGAATTGCCGGCGGATCGCGTTGCATTCTGTTCGTCGCGCTTGGCTAGCAGCGAGCAAATCTAATTCCTTTCGGACTCTCGGTGCCGATCTCCTCTGCTCGTAGTCGCCTCTTTTCTTTTCCTGTCGGTCTTTCGCTTTGTTTTTCCGACCCGTTCCACCGGTACCTGGGGCTCCTCTCTTTTCCGTTTCTACACCTATCCGCCTGTCCTTTGTTCCTTCGTCGTCCTTTCTCTCAACTTTCCGCCTCTCCCACCCTGCCACCTGCTCTCCTTTCCTTTTTATTTTTCTCCCTTCTTCCTTCCTTCCTTCCTTCCGCCATTGTGCACCCTCCTTTCACCCCTTTTCGGCCTTTCATCCCCCTCGGCCGCGCGTTCCGGGGTCTAACCTCCGACGCTGCTGCTGCTGCTGCTCTTTCTCCGTCCTCTATCTCCGTCCGGTTCGCCTGGCCAGATTTCCCGGATTCCCCGGGGAGGAGACGTCGAATCTACGGACCGATCGGCGTGTACCTTTTAGCGCTCAACGTGCTCCTTCCTCCCGGGAAATCCACGCCCCGAATGCCCGATATTATCTCGATCGCAGAATTCTAAGAACGAGCCTAGCCCGCTTTTCCCGGCCTCGACCATGCCCGGCCAGGACGAATCCGCGCCACGCCGTCGGCTTCTGCTCCGGAGATTTACGAGCGGAGGTTAGGCCGAATGGAGAAACCGCGGACCGCATTCATGTCGAAATTGCGACCCCTCCGGGCGGGGAAAGTAAGCCGGGACGGCGACGATCGCGCGACAATCGAATCGATGATGACGGCAGCAAGGAGGCTAGACTATAGGCTAGGTCCTGGTTAGCCGGGATGGCGCGACGGATCGGTCGCGTGCTTGTTTTTCAACGTTCCGACCTGGAATGCATCGGATTGTATCGTAATCGCTGGATTTCGCGGGGATAGACTCGTTTGCCGATGGCTGGGATCGTATTTCGGCTCTTGGCTCTATTAGCGGGTTCCATGCTCGAGGAACAGACGCGGTTGACCTGGATCGGCCATTAGCCGGGGGTCGCTTACTCGGAAATTCGAAGCGTTCCTTCGTCCGAGAGGTTAACTTCGCTTTCTCCGCTCCTTTTTAGGTTTCTGGCAGATGAGCGAGTAAATGGAGTGGGTTATTTGGCAGATTTACCTTTGCCAAGGTGTTTATTCCACTATTCGATGCCTGTTTTGCTTGAGGATGCTTGATAGACTTTGACCTCAACATTTAGAGGCACTATAACTTGGTCAATGAGAATGCGGAGGATGTGCGATCAGGACAGGACTGGAACACCCTTTTCTGATTGTTGGAAATTAAGTACGGTCATGGTGACAGGCCTGTTAGAGGTTACAGGCTAATACCGATTTTTTGATTTCAAGGATCTTCGATACTATGCAAGCATTAAAGGTTTATGGCAGATGAGGGAGTAAATGGAGTGGGTTATTTGGCAGATTTACCTTTGCCAAGGTGTTTATTCCACTATTCGATGCCTGTTTTGCTTGAGGATGCTTGATAGACTTTGACATCAACTTGTCGTTTAGGGGTACTATAACTTGGTCAATGAGAATGAGGAGGATGTGTGATCAGGACAGGATTGGAACTCCCTTTTCTGATTGTTGTAAATTAAGTACAGTCATGGTGACAGGCCTGTTAGAGGTTACAGGCTAATACCGACTTTTTGATTTCAAGGATCTTCGATACTATGCAAGCATTAAAGTTTTATGGCAGATGAGGGAGTAAATGGAGTGGGTTATTTGGCAGATTTACCTTTGCCAAGGTGTTTATTCCACTATTCGATGCCTGTTTTGCTTGAGGATGCTTGATAGACTTTGACCTCAACTTGTCGTTTAGGGGTACTGTAACTTGGTCAATGAGAATGCGGAGGATGTGTGATCAGGACAGGATTGGAACTCCCTTTTCTGATTGTTGTAAATTAAGTACGGTCATGGTGACAGGCCTGTTAGAGGTTACAGGCCAATACCGATCTTTGGATTTCAAGGACCTTCGATATTATGCAAGCATCAAAGTTTTATGGCAGATGAGGGAGTAAATGGAGTGAGTTATTTGGCAGATTTACCTTTGCCAAGGTGTTTATTCCACTATTCGATGCCTGTTTTGCTTGAGGATGCTTGATAGACTTTGACCTCAACTTGTCATTTAGATAATGACTGTAACTTGGTTAACACTAGGTTCACGGGCGCTATTTGTATACCTATTTCTAAAGACACCTGTCAAATTGACAGGTAAAGGAAACCACGTGTCTTTTCTTCTTTTAAGTATTAATTTAATTTAAAAACAATTATATATTATATTAACAGTCTTAATATAAGTTAACTAAATCTGTTACCATCGTATAATTGGAGCAACCCTTCCAAATTGACGGGTTCCGTAAGTCTAGAGTAAATGAGAATGCGGAGGACGTGTGATCAGGACAGGACTGGAACACCCTTTTCTGACTGTTGTAAATTAACCCATTTGCATCTAAGCGCGGAATAATCCGCCAATCCGCGACTGTCTTCTATCACCGAACGCGGAATAATCCGCGAGCTGACTCTTTGCCATTACCAGTCTCTGAATATTCTTCGTATGCTACAGATCACGTGCTATGA